>NW_027070109.1:312100-359873 GCF_002906115.3 Quercus suber
CCCAAAAGGGCGGTCTAGGCAAAAGTTAGGGCAAAAAAAAAAAAAAAAAAAAAAAGAGGAAAATCCTAGCAGATTGAAAACTTGAAGATGTAACCTAAAAAGAAAAGGATTTTACAAGATGAAAGTCTAGAGGTATGATTCTAAGGGAATGAGTATAAAAACAAATGTTGATATAGGTGATCAATGAAGACTGGTGAAAAGATGTCGAAGAAGAAATGGGAAAACTCCTCCAATACTTGATTTTTGAATAATGCATACTTGGGGGAACATCATAGGGATTTTTGAGCCTTTTAATATCATTCATTTCATAATCTAAACCGGGCCTATATTACAACCCATGAATAAGACCTCCTTGAAGTCTTGCTAATTGTAGGCACATCTTAAATTCTAATAATATTTTTCTCTTGAATTAAAAAGAAAAAGTGCTTAAAATTATGTCCGAGGACAAAATTTCTCAAATTCTCAAATCCTCAAAATGACTCAAAAGAACTTCCAAACCCGGAGCATTCTTCTTGTTTGCACCCAACAATGTGATTCATTTCATTTCTTGATTGCCTTTGGAGACTTAATCTGACGATGTTCAAAAGGATGAAGCAAATTTGATTACATGAGTTTAATAATCTTGATCCTTCCCAATCAAAGAGATTTGTTTGATTCTTAAGCACTTTGATTTGCTAAAATGGTTGTTCAAAAGATCACCTCTTGTTCAAAAAGAGAGAGAGAGAGAGAGAGAGAGAGAGAGAGAGAGAGAGAGAGAGAGAAGAAGAAGAAGAAAGAAAGAGAAATCTCATTTCCACAAAAAAAAAAAAATCATTCTTTTTCAAAATCCAGTTCTCTTAAACTACGTCTTGACCTGATCCTCTATGAGAGAGGTACGTAGGTAGCCTTGCAGAGGCCCGATCCTATTCACCTAAACAACCTTAGAGAACAAAGTCAAAACAATGTGACAAAATTATTTAGGTGTATGATAAGTTAAGCCCATTTGTTTGCATTAATCATTTTTAAACTTGGAGCATTGGCCTATTTATATTGTGTGCAAGTTTTCACAATAATTGGTTTCTAACAAACTAGAGAAAGAAAGTCTTTTTGCAGAAACCAAGGATGGCAGACCATGATCTTCTTTCATATACCCCAATGGTCAAAACATCAAATAAATTCAAATTCAATCTAAGCATGGAATATGCCCCAAACTAAGGGCATTGGGTAAGTACTTCCAATTCATTTCAATGAATAAATCCATTGCTAATTGAAATGATCTTTTTGTAGGAATTAAGCAAGGACTTATTCAGCAAACCGCATCAACTCCAACCAAATTTATTCTCATTCAAAGGATAGGTTTTCAAAAAAAAAAAAAAAATCATGAATAAATCTTTATCTCTTTTACTCCATCTTCATCTTTATCTTCATCTTCTTCACTTTTTGATAATGAACAAATCTTCAAATCTCAAAAAAAAAAAAAAAAAAAAAAAAAAAAAATCTTCATCAGAAAAAGAAAGTTATGATCTTCTTCTATATTCTCTAGTGGTGCAACATCAAGTAAACTGTCCACCCTCAGCATTCATCAAAGCAATGAATATGTCCCAAACTAGGGGCATTTGCCAGGTACGCCAAAGTCTTTTCAATGAATAACTCCGTTACTAATTGAAAATATTTATTTTGCAAGTATTAGGGTAAAAGGCCCACAAACATCAACATGAATAATGCCTCTCAAATCTTTGGGCCTTTGGGAAGCACGTCCAAACTTCAATCCATCGGACCTCTGGGAAGCACGTCCAAATTCAAATCCATCGGACTTCTAGGAAGCACGTCCAAACTTCAATCCATCGGACCACTAGGAAGCACGTCCAAATTCAAATCCATCGGACCTCTAGGAAGCACGTCCAAACTTCAATCCATTGGACCTCTGGGAAGCACGTCCAAACTTCAAATTCGTCGGAACTCTGGGAAGCACGACCAAACTTCAATCCATCGGACCTCTGGGAAGCACATCCAAATCTTAAATCCTTAGACCTTTGGGAAGTATGTCCAAATTTCAAATCCATTGGACCTCTGGGAAGCACGTTCAAACTTAATTCCATTGGATCTCTGGGAAGCACGTCTAAACTTCAAACCATCGGACCTCTGGGAAGCACATCCAAAATCCAATTCCATCGGACCTTTGGGAAGCACGTCCAAATTCAAACCATTGGACCTCTGGGAAGCACATCCAAATTTCAAATCCATCGGACCTCTGGGAAGCACGTCCAAACTCAAATCTATCGGACCTCTGGAAAGCACGTCTAAACTTCAATCCATTGGACCTCTAGGAAGCACGTCCAAACTCAAATCCATCGAACCTCTGGGAAGCACGTCCAAATTCAATTTCAATGGACCTCTAGGAAGCATGTCCTAAACTTCAATCCATCGAACTTCTAGGAAGCACGTAGGGGTGTCTAAGCAGACCCGGAACCCACCCAATCCGGCCGACCCGGCCCGAAAACTGTCCGACCCGAGCCCCGCAACGGTCGGCAACGGGTCTCCACCCATAAAACCTGAGACTGACGGGTCGGTTGATGGGTTTGAGCATGAAAAACCGATTTCAACCGACCCGACAGAAAAACGCATTGAAAAATGGTTCCCCACCGATTTTGCACTGAGATCTCGCCGGATCTCTTTGAGGTCTGGCCTGATTTCGTTGAGATCTGCCGAGATCTCTTCAAGATCCGGCCTAATCTCGAAAAGATCCGGCGATTTTACACTGAGATCTCGCCGGATCCCTTCGAGATTAGGCCGGATCTCGAAGAGATCTTGGCAGATCTCTTCGAGATCCGGCCTAATCTCGAAGAGACCTGCCAGTGATTTTGAGATCTCTTTGAGATTAGGCCGGATCTCGAAGAGATCCAGCAAAACCAGTGATTTCGGCGAAATCCGGCGACGATATGGGCGAAATCCGGCGACGATTTTGAGCATAAAGAAAACCGGCGACGATTTCTGCAAAATTTGAAACCGACCGATACCTTACTGGTGATCTGGTAGCATCTGACCACCCGAACCGCTACCGTCGGCGGGTAGGCGGTGGGTTCAGATTTAGGAGACCCAATCTAGTCGGGTCGGTTCTGGGTTGGTCACAAACCTACCCGGACCGACCTGTGGACAGCCCTAGAAGCACGTCCAAAATCTAATTTCATCGGACCTCTGGGAAGCACATCCAAACTCAAATCCATCAGACCTCTGGGAAGCACGTCCAAATTCAATTTCAATGGACCTCTGAGAAGCACGTCCAAATTCAATTTCAATAGACCTTTAGGAAGCATGTCCAAACATCAATCCATTGGACCTTTGGGAAGCATGTCTAAAATCAAATTCCATCAGACCTCTAGAAAGCACGTCCAAACTCAAATCCATCAGACCTCTAGGAAGCACGTCCAAATTCAATTTAAATGGACCTCTGGGAAGCACGTCCAAACTTCAATCCATTGGACCTCTGGGAAGCACGTCCAAACTCAAATCCATCGGACCTTTGGGAAGCACGTCCAAATTTCAAATCCATCAGACCTCTGGAAAGCACGTCCAAACTTCAATCCATCGGACGTCTTGGAAGCACGTCCAAATCCAATTCCATCAGACCTCTGGGAAGCACGTCCAGACTTAAATCCATTGGACCTCTGGGAAGCACGTCCAAATTTCAAATCCATCGGACCTCTGTGAAGCACGTCCAAACTCAAATCCATCGGACCTCTAGGAAGTACGTCCAAACTTCAATCTATCGGACCTCTGGGAAGCACATCCAAAATTCCAAATCTATCGGACCTCTAGGAAGCATGTCCAAACTTCAATCCATTAGGACCTTTGGGAAGCATGTCCAAAATTAAAGATCACGACTGAAATCCTCATTTTGTCGTAACCACTGGTAAGCATGTCTTGTACTCATTTTTTTCCACAAAAAAAAGAAAAAGAAGGCTACATGTATGAACTACGTTTGGACCTGATCCTCTCACTAAGAGGTACGTAGGCAATCTCCCTAGAGATTCAGTCCATATTTTGATCTGCAACATGACTGTCTACATTTTTATCTACATGCATCATACATTCACCACGGTTAAATCCAGATTGTAAAGTTAGGTGTCTCTTTCATACATTGACATTCGCTTTTCAAGCTATGCCAATGAGGGGCATTCTGTTGACACCCCATTTTGTAACTCGTATTTAACCTCACATAGAGGGTAAAATGGTACTTTCACCTTGAAAATATGCATCTTAATTCTGGTCATTAGATCCTTAATCTCATTTCACCAAAATGATCTGGATGTTGTAACTATCAAATTGACTGGTCATAAGCTCTAATCAGACCACCAGATTAAAAGTTATCATCAAATCAAGTTTTAATGGCTGAGATGCACTATCACAAATTGAGTCCGACTATATGTGATTATGAACAATTGATTTCAATTAGTTATAAGTATAATCAATTGGAGATCAATGATGTGTCATAATTTGATTGGTTAGGACTACATTTTATGGTGAAGTTGCATACATTTAATTAATTAGATAATTAAATATTAATTATCCAATGAGTAATTTTTGTAATTATCTTTTAATTAGAGTAAATTTGGAACAAAGTCTGAAATGGGAGTGATTGGAGTCATTTAATGTTAATTGGGAACTAATTTGGGACCTATTAATGTTAATTGTGTTGAAACCATTTTCTAACAAATGACCTTTGCTCACCATTTCATCGATATCTCTCAGAATATTTTGAATCTATGAATGAGGTTAATTTTTCCAGAAACTAGACATCCGGCGCTTCAATTTGAGCACAAGAACAAGACAATTCTGATCAAAATTGAGTCAGATATAATTTTTCAAAGTTGGCTCTACAGGCTGTTACAACAGCTACAGGAAAACCGAATTTTGGCTTGCTCCCCACTTCCACCAATCTCTCCATTTAATGCACCAGATTTTTCCCAAGGCTAAAATGAGTTCTAGGTTCATAATCTTTGTCAACCTTCATTAAATAGCCTTCTATTCATATTCTCTCCACCACTACTATATAAATCCTCATTCTCCTTCATTCCAAGACACAAAAAATCCATTTCTTCTCCTCTCTTGAGTTTTAGTGAAGTTGAGTAGTCTTGTCATATCTTGGTCTTCCTGAGACTTAAGGTATTGAGTGAGACTTACTCTCCTTCTCCTAGTTCTTCTTTTCTCCTCCACCCTTAAGACCTCCATCAAGAGTCTCCTCCTCCACCGTATGAATCTTGCATGAAGGTATAATCTCTTTCCCTAACTTGTTTTATATATATATATATATATATATTGTTATGATGAGAATTTAGAATTAAAGCATGATAGTGATTATTTAAATTCTCTTGAATATGTTTGAATGTTCTTAAATGTTCTTTTGTGCTCTTCACATGTTCTTAGTTGTTCATCACATGTTCATGCATAAACTCAAGTTTTGATATTAAATCCACATCAAAAACATGAAAAAGATGTTTGTTTAATATTTTTTTTTTTAAATTCTTGAATCTAGAATATCACCATCCACACACATTCACTAGAATTTATTTTTCAATCCAAATGAAGTGCTTAATAAATTGAATTAGGGTTTATCACATGCACACACTTCAAATTCTACATGCAAATTGATTGATAATATATTGGATGATATGACATGAATGTTGGCCACCATAGTCTAGAAGACAGGTTTTACCAGGCAAGGTGGGTGCCTAACACCTCCCATCTTGTAACATAGCCTCCAAACTTAGATCAAGGGTTAGTAGATCAAATGCTTATCCATGTAATTTTCAATTTATAGATTATAATTAAAAAACAAAGTCATGTACTTTATCTTAGATTTTATCTAGGACCAAAGCCATGTAATTTCCTATGTTCAATGTAAATTCAATTTTAAATTAATAAAATGATGAATTTTTCAATTATGGTTTTCTTATTTATTCCAACAATTAAATAAGTAGCGACTCCATTGTAAAACCCTTAATTTAAAGGGGAAAATATAACTAATCGAACTACCATTTTGAGAGGCAATAACACGACTCTACCCATTCACGTGGGTTTGGCCCAACATTCCTATAAAAACGGGCCGAGGGCACGGTCTCTCACATGTACATTTTTTGAAAGTTTGGATAGTGAATGTACAAATCTTACTCTCTTAGTAATTTGTGAAGCAAAATGTCCACACATCATAAAATTTTGTACATTGAATATTGTAAGAATGCGTTTTGGACCCCATACCCAAAGTATGATTGGATCTAAACCCAATAAGCCCAATACAATGAATTTGTAGAGAATAAGTTAGAAAATTAGGCTCTAATGAATGGGATAACAGTTAGAATGGATTTTGAAAGATAATCAAACAGAAACAAACTGGAGTTATCTAAGTAAATTTGTCCTCGGCACAATTCGAGGAGGTTTGTTCTAGAATATATTGATTAAAAATGGTTACAGATATGGTTCAAGCTGCTACAGTGCTTTCTCTTACAAATTTTCGATCCCCCTCTCTCATTGCTTCCTTCTTTTTTTATACTCTTCTCAGTTTTCATTTCCAACTTCATCTTCTTCACTTTTTGATAATGAACAAATCTTCAAATCTCAAAAAAAAAAAAAAAAAAAAAAATTCTTCATTAGAAAAAGAAAGTTATGATCTTCTTCTATATTCTCTAGTAGTGCAACATCAAGTAAACTGTCCACCCTCAGCATTCATCAAAGCAATGAATATGTCCCAAACTAGGGGCATTCGCCAGGTACGCCAAAGTCTTTTCAATGAATAACTCCATTACTAATTGAAAATATTTATTTTGCAAGTATTAGGGTAAAAGGCCCACAAACATCAACATGAATAATGCCTCTCAAATCTTTGGGCCTTTGGGAAGCACGTCTAAACTTCAATCCATCGGACCTCTGGGAAGCACGTCCAAATTCAAATCCATCGGACTTCTGGGAAGCACGTCCAAACTTCAATCCATCGGACCACTAGGAAGCACGTCCAAATTCAAATCTATCGGACCTCTAGGAAGCACGTCCAAACTTCAATCCATTAGACCTCTGGGAAGCACGTCCAAACTTCAAATTCGTCGGAACTCTGGGAAGCACGTCTAAACTTCAATCCATCGGGCCTCTGGGAAGCACATCCAAATCTTAAATCCTTAGACCTTTGGGAAGTATGTCCAAATTTCAAATCCATTGGACCTCTGGGAAGCACGTTTAAACTCAATTCCATCGGATCTCTGGGAAGCACGTCTAAACTTCAAACCATCGGACCTCTGGGAAGCACATCCAAAATCCAATTCCATCGGACCTTTGGGAAGCACGTCCAAACTCAAACCATTGGACCTCTGGGAAGCACGTCCAAATTTCAAATCCATCGGAACTCTGGGAAGCACGTCCAAACTCAAATCTATCGGACCTCTGGAAAGCACGTCTAAACTTCAATCCATTGGACCTTTAGGAAGCACGTCCAAACTCAAATCCATCGAACCTCTGGGAAGCACGTCCAAATTCAATTTCAATGGACCTCTGGGAAGCATGTCCTAAACTTCAATCCATTGAACTTCTGGGAAGCACGTAGGGGTGTCCAAGCAGACCCGGAACCCGCCCAACCCGCCCAATCCGGTCGACCCGGCCCAAAAACTGTCCGACCCGAGCCCGGCGATGGTCGGCAGCGGGTCTCCACCCATAAAACCTGAGACCGGCGGGTCGGTTGACGAGTTTGAGCATGAAAAACCGATTTCAATCGACCCGACCGGAAAACCCATTGAAAAATGGTTCCCCACCGATTTTGCACTGAGATCTCGCCGGATCTCTTTGAGGTCTGGCCTAATTTTGTTGAGATCTGCCGAGATCTCTTCAAGATCCGGCCTAATCTCGAAAAGATCCGGCAATTTTACACTGAGATCTCGCCGGATCTCTTCGAGATTAGGCCGGATCTTGAAGAGATCTTGGCAGATCTCTTCGAGATCCGGCCTAATCTCAAAGAGATCTGCCAATGATTTTGAGATCTCTTTGAGATTAGGCCGGATCTCAAAGAGATCCAGCAAAACCAGTGATTTCGGCGAAATCCAGTGACGATATGGGTGAAATTCGTCGACAATTTTGAGCATAAAGAAAACTGGCGACGATTTCTACAAAATCTGAAACCGACCGATACCCGACCGGCGATCTGCTGGCATCTGACCACCCGAACCGCTGCCGTCGGCGGGTCGGCGGCAGTTTCAGATTTAGGAGACTCGATCTAGTCGGGTCGGTTCTGGGTTGGGCACAAACCCGACCCGGACCGACCTGTGGACAGCCCTAGAAGCACGTCCAAAATCTAATTTCATCGGACCTCTGGGAAGCACATCCAAACTCAAATCCATCAGAACTCTGGGAAGCACGTCCAAATTCAATTTCAATGGACCTTTGAGAAGCACGTCCAAATTCAATTTCAATGGACCTCTAGGAAGCATGTCTAAACATCAATCCATCGGACCTTTGGGAAGCATGTCTAAAATCAAATTTCATCGAACCTCTAGAAAGCACGTCCAAACTCAAATCCATCGGACCTCTAGGAAGCACGTCCAAATTCAATTTAAATGGACCTCTGGGAAGCATGTCCAAACTTCAATCCATCGGACCTCTGGGAAGCACGTCTAAACTCAAATCCATCGGACCTTTGGGAAGCACGTCCAAATTTCAAATCCATCGAACCTCTGGCAAGCACGTCCAAACTTCAATCCATCGGACCTCTTGGAAGCACGTCCAAATCCAATTCCATTAGACCTCTGGGAAGCACGTCCAGACTTAAATCCATTGGAGGGAAGCACGTCCAAATTCAATTTCAATGGACCTCTGGGAAGCACGTCCAAATTTCAAATCCATCGGACCTCTGTGAAGCACGTCCAAACTCAAATCCATCGGACCTCTAGGAAGCACGTCCAAACTTCAATCTATCGGACCTCTAGGAAGCACGTCCAAAATTCCAAATCCATCAGACCTCTAGGAAGCATGTCCAAACTTCAATCCATTAGGAACTTTGGGAAGCATGTCCAAAATTAAAGATCACGACTGAAATCCTCATTTTGTCGTAACCACTGGTAAGCATGTCTTGTACTCATTTTTTTCCACAAAAAAAGAAAAAGAAGGCTACATGTATGAACTACGTTTGGACCTGATCCTCTTACTAAGAGGTACGTAGGCAATCTCCCTGGAGATTCAGTCCACATTTTGATCTGCAACATGACCGTCTACATTTTTATCTACATGCATCATACATTCACCACGATTAAATCTAGATTGTAAAGTTAGGTGTCTCTTTCATACATTGACATTCGCTTTTCAAGCTATGCCAATGAGGGGCAATCTGTTGACACCCCATTTTGTAACTCGTATTTAACCTCACATAGAGGGTAAAATGGTACTTTCACCTTGAAAATATGCATCTTGATTCTGGTCATTAGATCCTTAATCTCATTTCACCAAAATGATCTGGATGTTGTAACGATCAAATTGACTGGTCATAAGCTTTAATCAGACCACCAGATTAAAAGTTATCATCAAATCAAGTTTTAATGGCTGAGATGCACTATCACAAATTAAGTCCGACTATATGTGATTATGAACAATTGATTCCAATTAGTTATAAGTATAATCAATTGGAGATCAATGATGTGTTATAATTTGATTGGTTAGGACTACATTTTATGGTGAAGTTGCATATATCTAATTAATTAGATAATTAAATATTAATTATCCAATGAGTAATTTTTGTAATCATCTTTTAATTAGAGTAAATTTGGAACAAAGTCTGAAATGGGAGTGATTGGAGTCATTTAATGTTAATTGGGAACTAATTTAGGACCTATTAATGTTAATTGTGTTGAAACCATTTTCTAACAAATGACCTTTGCTCACCATTTCATCGATATCTCTCAGAATATTTTGAATCTGTGAATGAAGTTAATTTTTCCAGAAACTAGACATCCAGGGCTTCAATTTGAGCATAAGAACAAGACAATTCTGATCAAAATTGAGTTAGATATAATTTTTCAAAGTTGGCTCTACAGGCTGTTACAACAGCTACGGGAAAACCGAATTTTGGCTTGCTCTCCACTCCCACCAATCTCTCCATTTAATGCACCAGATTTTTCCCAAGGCTAAAATGAGTTCTAGGTTCATAATCTTTGTCAACCCTCATTAAATAGCCTTCCATTCATATTCTCTCCACCACTACTATATAAATCCTCATTCTCCTTCATTTCAAGACACAAAAAATCTCTTTCTTCTCCTCTCTTGAGTTTTAGTGAAGTTGAGTAGTCTTGTCATATCTTGGTCTTCCTGAGACTTAAGGTATTGAGTGAGACTTACTCTCCCTCTCCTAGTTCTTCTTTTCTCCTCCACCCTTAAGACCTCCATCAAGAGTCTCCTCCTCCACCGTATGAATCTCGCATGAAGGTATAATCTCTTTCCCTAACTTGTTATATATATATATATATATATATTGTTATGATGAGAATTTAGAATTAAAGCATGATAGTGATTATTTAAATTCTCTTGAATATGTTTGAATGTTCTTAAATGTTCTTCTGTGCTCTTCACATGTTCTTAGTTGTTCATCACTTGTTCATGCATAAACACAAGTTTTGATATTAAATCCACATCAAAAACATGAAAAAGATGTTTGTTTAATATTTTTTTATAAAAATTCTTGAATCTAAAATATCACCATCCACACAGATTCACTAGAATTTATTTTTCAATCCAAATGAAGTGCTTAATAAATTGAATTAGGGTTTATCACATGCACACACTTCAAATTCTACATGCAAATTGATTGATAACATATTGGATAATATGACATGAATGTTGGCCACCATAGTCTAGAAGACAGGTTTTACTAGGCAAGGTGGGTGCCTAACACCTCCCATCTTGTAACATAGCGTCCGAACTTAGATCAAGGGTTAGTAGATCAAATGCTTATCCATGTAATTTTCAATTTCTAGATTATAACTAAAAAACAAAGCCATGTACTTTATCTTAGATTTTATCTAGGACCAAAGCCATGTAATTTCCTATGTTCAATGTAAATTCAATTTCAAATTAATAAAATGATGAATTTTTCAATTATGGTTTTCTTATTTATTCCAACAATTAAATAAGTAGCGACTCCATTGTAAAACCCTTAATTTAAAGGGGAAAATATAACTAGTCGAACCACCATTTTGAGAGGCAATAACACGACTCCACCCATTCACGTGGGTTTGGCCCAACATTCCTATAAAAACGGGCCGGGGGCACGGTCTCTCACATGTACATTTTTTGAAAGTTCGGATAGTGAATGTACAAATCTTACTCTCTCAGTAATTTGTGAAGCAAAATGTCCACACATCATAAAATTTTGTACATTGAATATTGTAAGAATGCGTTTTGGACCCCATACCCAAAGTATGATTGGATTCAAACCCAATAAGCCCAATACAATGAATTTGTAGAGAATGAGTTAGAAAATTAGGCTCTAATGAATGGGATAACAGTTAGAATGGATTTTGAAAGATAATCAAACAGAAACAAACTGGAGTTATCTAAGTAAATTTGTCCTCGGCACAATTCGAGGAGGTTTGTTCTAGAATATATTGATTAAAAATGGTTACAGATATGGTTCAAGCTGCTACAGTGCTTTCTCTTACAAATTTTCGATCCCCCTCTCTCATTGCTTCCTTCTTTTTTTATACTCTTCTCAGTTTTCATTTCCATGCTCCACGTGCAAGCTAAATGGTTGGTTTTGATACTTGTCCCATCAGCCCCTTCCTAAAGTCTTTAGGTAGTAGCTGTAAGGCTGAAGGTCATTGTTCAGGTGTTACCTCCACATTAATGCGGCCAAAGAGTTAACTGCAGAGCAATTAATGCGGTGGTAGCAACTTTCTCCTTAGATATTTTAGGAATCCCCTTTGTCCTTTGTTTTTGCAATGCTTGTCTATGCCAACAGAACTGCCTGGAACATCCCCTGGATGGTAGACCACCTCTACGGACCTTGGTTTGGGTTAGCTGAGGAGGCACTCATCCTCGGCCTATCCTCTAGGGCCATGGTGATCAAAACTAACTTCTTCATTCACTAATATGAGCTCCCTTGACAATGTTTACCCTTCCTTGGATGTCCCCTTATCCTAGGCTTGGGCTTGAAGGCCCAATATATACATAGATAATGAACTCCTGGGCCCAATACCCCTACCAATATATATAATTGCGTATATTATTCAAAAAATTATGTACATTGAATATACAAAATTGTGTATATTTAGAGTAAAATTTAATATGCGTGTTAAGAATATAATGAACACTCAATCTAACTATTAGTTTTGAAAATATGTAACCATGTTAATTTTCTTAGTAGAAGTTGTAACCAATGACTACAACCGAATTTGTAATCATACGTTATCTTAAACATAAAATTTAAGACATTAAACTCCCTTCTTAGCACGCGTGTGATGAGGCTAATTATTGTTATTTTATTTTATTTTTACTATCAATTGCGATTATATTATATATTAATTTTTTTTTAAATATTTTTATTAAATCTTGAATTGTACTTACATAATGGATTTTTAGATCAAGACATAAGGTTGATATATGTTAGAATGTATGAATTTACAATTGCAATTTGGCTTTTAAAAAAAAAAAAAACAAAATAGCTAACACGAAGGAAGGTTTAAATTTAGGTTCTTCTCATGGAAAGAACCAAATAATATGTTCTAAGGCTCTTGACAATTATAGCTTGACATATATACATTTTGATAGTTGTAATTTGACATATTGGTTGTTGTTTGATTAAAAAAAGTTCGTCCTTATAATTAGTCTCAACTCTTTTTTTTTTTTTTTTTTTTTTTGAGAATCTCTTAACTCAATTTATTATTATTTTTTTTTATTATTGTTGTTGGTGGGATAGTCTTAACTCTTAAACTTTTTTTTTTTTTTTTTTTAGAATCTCTTAACTCTTAAAAGTTAACAAAATAATAAGTACAGACATTTATAACTTTGATAATGAAACTTGATACAATTTTTACTGTAACAATTTCCTATAAATATCAGAATGTGTCTTTCTTGGGCAATTCTTAGACAGTCCTAAAGTAGTTTCAGGACTACCTAAGCTTTTTCCCTTCTTCATATATACGAAGAACAAGTCTTAGTGTGTCTATTGAAAATTCTTTTACGAAATTTTTTTGCTGATGTCTGCCCCATGCCCCTTTGTAGAATTTGTTTTAATCTCCCATCAATGAAAAAGAGTACGAGAAAATCTAGAATTATAAATTTTTTTGGCCATAAATCTAGTGTAGTAGACTGTAAAAAGAAAAATAGTAATAGGCAATCATTAAGGGTGTGTTTGATAGAGTGAATTTTGTGGCAAAAAAATTGTGGTCCTAAAACAATTCAAAAGGTATTCTTTGCTTTCACTAAACATAGAAATTAAAAATTATCAATTATTTAGCATCTGTTTAGGATGAGCTGAAAAATTCAATTTATCTGCATTTTTAGCTTATTTTTGCTATTGTTCATTGGTCTCATTGCATTTTTTGATACTATTTATGGGTTTAACTGTACTATTCAGCTTAATTTTTAACTTATTTTCTACACTTTCAGCAAAAAAAATTTTAATTTCAGCTAAATAAGATGTTCTCAAACGAACACTTAGCATACGCCATTAGCTTTTGTTGTACCTATGACTGTTCCTTGATAATAATTACCAAAAACAAAAGGTTTGCCCTTGATATAATAATCACTAATTAGCACATTTACAAGCTACACTTGAGCCTCAGAGATGATATGGCATCATCCCCTATGTACATTAGGGCTGCTAATAGTAAGGGTACTCCACCTCCTTATATTACACATTTCTATCCTAAACTTTTGTTTCATTTTTCAATGTCCCTCTAAACTACCAATTTGCTTGATTGACACCCCACTTTGAAAGAATTGTTCAATGTATCCCTACTATCTAAATCAAGTATTAAATTTTCCTCAAAAAATTTGGGTAATTACACTTTACCACCTTAAACTACACTCCAGATTAAAGCATTAGCATTAGTTTATCTAACATTTTCTATCTATTTTACACATAAGAACTTACTTTTTCTATTTTACACAACCGTTTTACAAAATACCCACATCAAACCATCTATTATACACACTATTTTATTTAAATAATATTTTTTATTCTTTTTTATTATTTTATTAATATTATCTCCATTAAAATATCTCTCTCATCTCAACAGTCTCCCCCTTTCTCTTTCTTTCATGTCTCTTCATCTCCTTCCTCAAATCTCTGCCTTTC
Organism: Quercus suber; assembly: GCF_002906115.3. Classification (NCBI taxonomy): domain Eukaryota; kingdom Viridiplantae; phylum Streptophyta; class Magnoliopsida; order Fagales; family Fagaceae; genus Quercus; species Quercus suber. The sequence goes on from NW_027070109.1 coordinate 326,400, forward strand.
TCATATCCCAAACACACACACTCTCACAAATGGAGGCGAGGAGATCTAACGAAAACGACGGCAAAGATAACAGCGGTCGATCTGTCAATGATGATGGTAGCTTTAAGGTATATCGATGACAACTTTGCCGATCCCATTGGGTTTTTCTAATGGGTTTTTGTAATGAGTTTGGTTTTGATTTGTATTTGGTTTGGATTAATTTTGAGTTGGGCTTGGGATGGGTTTTTCGGTGGGTTTAGGGTGGGTTTTCTAATGGGTTTGAATTGATTTTGAGCTGAGTTTGAGATTGATTTCCGATGGTTTGGGTTGATTTTGGGTTGATTTTTTGTTTGGATTTTCAACCGTTGAAGTGGGTTGTGGTGGTGGAGGTTGGTGGTGCTGGATTGCGGTGGTGCTAGTGGTTGTTGGTGATTAGGTCTTTGTCTTCTTCTTCACATTGAAGAGACTAGGGTAAAGGAGAGAGAGACTGATAAGAGTAGAGCTGTGGGGAAGAGAGATTGATGAGAGCAGAGGTGAGAGAAAAAGTTAATAAAATAGTAATATACACAACTACGGTAATAGTGTAAATATACATGATTACTGTAGCAAATGTGTATATTTACACAACAATAGCTTGATTGATGCGGGACAAATTTAGGAGATATTATGTAATGTTTGCATCTTTTTTATTTTGCACCCACTGATGTGAGTGCCCTTACACTTCGCATCTTAAACTTTTCGAATGCACATTTTGCACCCTAAACTATAACCATTGTTACACTTTGCACCCCGATGTTAAATTTGCCATTAACTTGCATGGAAAAGTATGACATCATGTGAAAAAACCCAATTGTTCATCTTCTCATTCCCTTAAAAATAAACAAGAAATTACACTTTACCACCCTAAACTATACCCTTGATTACACTTTGTACCCTAGGCTTTAGATTTCCGTCCAAGTTAATAGTAAACTTAACGTCGGAGTGCAAAGTGTAACAAGGGTCATAGTTTAGGGTACAAAACGTGCATTTGAAAAGTTTAGAGTGCAAAGTGTAATCTAGGGTATAGTTTAAGGTGATAAAGTGTAATTTCTCCCAAAAGAATCAAGTGTTAAAAGAGATGGAAATAGTAGTTTCACTGCAATTAGTAAGGCCAAACGTCATTACGTCCAATTTTCGTTTCACTTAACCCTAATTTATACTATATATGAATATGGACACATTAATGAAATTCTCTTGAATTAAACTATTAATTTGTAAAACTACGTTTCAAGTTCCTTTTATAAGTTGTAACTATTGAATTATATATATTATTAACAAAATGATAGTTGGGGGACATTGTATTTACGTTAAAGTTTAGAATGAAAAAAATGTAATTTTCCAGATTAAAATTATCGTAAAGAAGCTCTAGAATTTTAGATTATGTTTTGTAATAGTTTTTATTTTCTATTTTCAAAAACTTGTTTTTGGGAATAGAAAGTGTAGGAAGGATAGGCCTAGAAATGTATATTGGGCCTTGGGCCCTGTCCGAGGACACTTAGTAGTTCAAAGACAAGGGAACATTGATATAATGGTAAGGGCTAGTGAATGGAGGAAGGTGATTCGTCATAAGGGTTCAGAAAGGTGGTCCAAGAACAAATGCATCCTCAACTTAATAGAGCAGAGGTCAGAAGGGCTGATGTGCCGTCAACGGCAACATTCTGAGCAGTTCTAATGGAAAAGACGAGCATCAGGAAGGAATAAGACGAAGGGGAAGGTAAGAAATATCTAAGAGAAAGCTACTACCACCTCATTAAATACTTTGTAGCTAACTCTCTGGCCGCATTAATGTGGAAGTGATACCTAAACAGTGATGTTCAGCCTAACAGCTGCCACTAAAAGTTTTAGGAATGTGCTGATAGGACAAGGATAAAAGCTGACCATTTAATCTAAACATGGAGGGTGGAGATAGAATTAAGGAGGGTAATATAAAGGAGAGAAATCCCATTACAGGGAGGGATCAGAGAATCTGTGGAAAAACACTATAGCATTGAGAATTATAATTATAACCTAGTTTAAGAGAGATAGAGATTTCAAGAACCACTCTCCTCGGACATTGCCAAGGATGAACTTCTTTGCCCAACACTTGTTTTGCTATTGTTTTTCCTTGCTTTCTTACCATTTTTAGTCCAAAGTGAGTGTTGTCCACTTCATTAAAACCTAGTTTCTAGCTCACTTTCTACAAATTCATTGTATCAGGCTCTTTGGGCTTCAATCCAAAACCATTTGGGCTTAGGACTCAAATCTTGCTCTTACAATTGGCGTCGTCTGTGGGGAGTTACTTGAGCTTTAGGAAGATAAATGTTCGATCATGGTAGGCTCTGCGCCAAACCGGGAGGAATCTATGGTGTCTCAATATCAAGATCATTTTCTCAATCTTGAGCGAAGAAGGGACTGGGAAGTTAGCGTGCATACCACCCATACTAGTAGGAGCTAATCTAGAAGTGGGAGTCACGTCTCTCATGAAAAGAATACTGAAACCATGCAATTGGAGATTAACCGTTTATGAAGGAGGATACGCCGCGAACGATGGAGAAGGACTCCTTCAAATTCTGACTTTTCTTCCGATGATGATGGAGATGAATACAAGCCCAGGTTGAGGACTCCTCCTAGTGAGTCTCTCTCGTGTGATGAGGATCACCACCATAAACATAAACATAAGAGCCCGTCTTGCAAAGGCCTAGGAAATGACGCTATGAGCAGGGCGTTAAACCAAATTTCCAAATCACATTTCACACGCTAAATTGAACGAGGAAAACTTCCTCGGTGGTTTACTCAGCCAACATTCACCGTGTACAATGGTCAAACGGACCCTATAGAGCATGTAAGTCACTTCGACTAGAGAATGGTTGTTCACTCCAAGAACGAGGCCTTGATGTACAAGGTTCTATTAATTTGGGGCCTGTGGCAATGAGATGGTTTGATGGCCTAGGAGCAGGTTCTATTAGTTCCTTTAAGGAACTCACTCGGGCATTCGAATCTTGTTTTGTTACTTGCAGTAGAGTTCCTCGGCCCTTGGACTCTTTGTTGTCCATGACCATGTGAGAGGGAGAGACCCTAAAAACATACTCTAACAGATACTAGGAAATGTTTTAATGAAATTGATGGAAATTTTGATGACTTAGCTATAAGGACTTTCAAGGCTGGCCTGCTGCCAAGCATGATTTGAGGAAATCTTTGACAAGGAAGCCTATTAGAAGTGTGTGTCAGCTCATGGACCGTATTGATGAGTACAAGTGGGTAGAGGAGGACCAATAGCAAGGGAAAGGGAAGGCTATGGTTATCCCTCAAGATAGGAGGGGTTTTAGGTCGATCAGATACAACAATAACCAGCCCCGAAGGGACTTTCCTAGGTAATTTATGTCTACTGCTACTCAAGTGGTTGGCACAATGTTCCGAGAGCCGGTACATCAGGTCTTGCAAAAATAAAGAATGAGCCATATTTTAAATGGCCAAATAAGATGGAATGAGACCCTATGAAGCACAACCAAAACCTTCATTGCCAAAACCACTAGGAGCGAGGACACACAACAGAAGATTGCAAAACTTTATGGAGTCATCTGGAACAGCTGGTTGGAGATGGAAAGTTAAAGCAATTTCTATATCTGCCTAATGAGCAAGGGGACTAGGCAGGATCGGCATCTCAAAGATATACTTCTTCAAGGCTACCTTTAGGCACAATTAATGTTATCCTTGCTGCTCTAGGAAGAACCGGTTCTCATCCCTCTAAGGTGATGTCTGTGGCTTGGCCTCCCGCTGAGGACTCTAACCCTGAGTCGAAGAGGGGTAGGATGGAGGTCCCACCAGTTTTGAGTTTTTCTAATGACAACAAAGTTGGAACCTTGCAGCCACATAATGATGCTCTAGTAGTCACCCTCAGGATAGAAGGGTATGATGTGAAGAGGGTGTTGGTAGATCATGGCAGCGATGTAGAGATCATGTACCTCGATTTGTATGAAGGACTAACATTGAAACCTGAAGATCTAGTATGTTATGATTCACCCTTGGTGGGCTTCGATGGAAAAGTTGTTATTCCAAGGGGCCAGATTAGACTACCCGTGCAAGCAGGTTCAGAAGTGGTGGAGGTAGACTTCATTATAGTGGATGCTTATTCTCCTTACATTATAATTGTAGCAAGATCCTGGCTTCATGCCCTGAGGGCCGTTTCCTCCACCCTACACTTAAAGGTGAAATATCCATCAGGGGATGGAGTCGAGGAGCTAGTTGGGAGCCAGTCTATAGCTAGGCAATGCTTGGTAGCTGCAATTAGACATCAGGCTGGAGGTGAGTCTTCGGCGCATGCCGAACAGGACTTATAGCAATTAACGATGTCAATGCTACCCACGGGTATGGTGATGGAAGGGGCAAAGTGTGAGGGATTAGAAAGAGTTATTGTTATTGATGATAAGGAGAAATTTTTCGAGTTGGAGTCCAACTACCTCCTTGGGAGAAGGAGGAGTTGATAGTCTTTCTTTGGAAAAATATTGATGTATTTGCATGGGATGCTTATGAAGCTCCTGGGATGGACCTAAGTTTCATTTGCCATCATTTGAATGGTAATCCATCTGTCATCCCCAAAAAGCAACCACCTCAGCACTCATCTAAGAACCATTCTGATGCCATCAAAGAGGAGGTGATCAGGCTTAAACGAGCTGGGGCTATTAAAGATGTGTTTTATCCTGAGTGATTGGCCAATACTGTGGTGGTGAAGAAGAAGAGTGGAAAGTGGCGAGTATATGTGGACTTCACAAATTTGAACAAGGCCTGCCCAAAAGACTCCTTCCCCATGCCTCGGATAGATTAGTTAATGGATGCAACTGTAAGCCATCCTCAGATGAGCTTTTTAGATGTCTTTCAAGGGTACTATTAAATACCTTTGGTTTTGGGTGATTAGGAGAAGACAACTTTTGTTACTCCTACTGGTAATTATCACTACAAGGTGATGCCCTTTGGATTGAAGAATGCAAGGTCTACCTATCAGAGAATGATGATTAGAATGTTCAAGCCATAATTAGGCAAAAATATCGAGATTTACATAGATGATATGGTGGTGAAGAGTAAAGTGGTGTCCGAGCATGTGGAAGACCTCGGGAGTATTTTTGAAATACTAAGGAGGCACAAACTGTGCCTCAATGCTTCCAAGTATTCTTTTGTCATTGGCTCAGGTAAATTTTTGGGTTACATGGTCACTCATCGTGGGATTGAAGTCAACCCTGATTAGATTAAGGTAATTAACAATTTGCAACCTCCTCGAAATCCCAAAGAAGTCCAGAAGTTAACAGGGATAACTGCTGCTTTAAATCGATTTATCTCTCAGTCAATAGACAGATGTAGGCCTCTCTTTTGGTTGTTGTATAAGTGGAAGGGGTTTGAGTGGACCGATGAGTGTGCCCTGGCCATCCAACAGTTGAAGGAATACCTTTCTTGGTTACCTATTATGTCCCGACCTAAGAAAGAGGAAGTCTTGTTTGCTTATGTTGCTGTAGCCTCCCATGCGTTAAGCTTAGTATTGATACGAGTTGACAATGGAGTACAAAGTCTAGTTTACTTTGTGAGCAAGTCACTGCATAAGGCCGAGGTGCATTACCTTCCATTTGAAAAGGCTATTTTGGCAGTGGTGCATGCTACGTGTAAGCTCCCTTACTACTCCCAAGCTCACACAGTTGTTGTTTTAACTGAACTTCTGCTTCAATCACTACTTCGAAGAGCTAATTACATAAGAAGGATTGCCAAGTAGGGTATGATTCTAGGGGCTTTTGATATCAGGTATATGCCTTGCACCTCTATCAAGGGCCAGGTTTTCACATATTTAGTGGCCGAGTTTGTTGAATCCATATTGGAAGAGGAAGGAGAAAAGTAGAACATGGATGGAAAGTCAATTGGCGTGGTCTCCCTATAAGAACCTTTATCCTGGAGGGTATTCGTAGATGGTGTAGCAAATCAGAGAGGATTTGGAGTAGGGCTAGTTGTAATATCTCTTGAGAAGATCATTATTGAAAATCCTTAAGGTTGGATTTCTCAACCACCAATAATGCGGCTAAATATGAAGCTCTGTTGGTAGGAATGACTATGGTTCAGAAAATAGAAGGAAAAATAGTAGAGGTATTCAGATTCGAGATTGATTGTAGGCCAGGTAAAGGGAGAGTTGAAGGCCAGAGATGTCAGAATGCAAGAGTATTTGAATCAGGTTAAGCGCTTGCAATCAAGGTTCGAGTCTTTCACCTTACTGCAAATCATTAGGAGCAGAAATACGCATGTTGATTCTTTTACCACCCTCGCAACCTTCTCGGTGCAGAGCTTACCTCGAGTTATTCTTGTTGAGGACTTATGTAAACCTACTAAGATAAAGAAAGGAAATGTCCAGATTCATCAAATTAGGGTGGCACCTAGCTGGATGGATTCTATTGTACTATTCCTTAAGGAGGGTATCTTGCCCGAGGAGAGGGCCAAGGCTGATAAAGTGTGAAGAAAGACTCCTCGATTTTAGCTGTCCGAGGATCAAAAGTTGTACAAACGCTCTTTTTCTGGGCCATATTTGCTATGCATATATCCTAAAGCAGCAAAACCACTCCTAGAAGAGTTACACGAAGTGATTTGTGGAAGTCATATATGAGGCAGATCATTGTATCACAGAGCCCTCACACAGGGATATTGGAGGCCGAACATGCAGAAAGAAGCACAAAAATACGTGAAGAAGTGTGATTAATGTCAGAGATTTGTTCCAAATATTCATCAACCAGGGGGTGTACTCAACCCTCTATCTAGCCCTTGGTCATTTACTCAATGGGGTTTGGATATCGTAGGACCATTCCTTAAGGCAGTAGGGAATAAGAGATGGATGCTGGTTGGCACAGATTACTTCACCGAGTAGGTTGAAGCTGAACCATTAGCAAATATCAGGGACGTGGATGCCTAGCGATTTATTTGAAAAAATATTGTCACTCGGTTTGGGATCCCTCATACCCTCATCTCGGACAACGGTCTTCAGTTTGATAGCAAAGCTTTCAGGAGGTACTATTGTGACTTGGGTATTAAGAATAGGTATTCAACTCCAGCCTACCTATAAAGAAATAGACAGGTTAAGGCTGTCAATAAACTCATAGTAAATGAACTCAAAAAGAGGTTAGATGATACTAAGGGTAAATGGGCAGAAGACCTACCCTATGTTCTTTGGACATATCACACTACACTTCGAAGGTCAACAAAATAAACCCATTTTCAATGACTTATGGGGCCGAGGCTGTAATTCCTTTGGAGACCGGATTCCTGATGCTGAGGACAAGCTCTTTCACTCTGAACGATAATGACAGGTTATTAGAGAAGAGTTTATATTTGATTGAAGAGTAAAAAGCAAATGTAATGGTTCAATTGTCGTATTATCAATAAAAGCTCAAGCAAAGGTATGACTTAAATGTAAGGCTAAGGCCATTTGTGCTTGGAGATTTGGTATTAAGAAAGGTTTTAGGTACTGTAAAGAACACAGCATGGGAAAAGCTATGGCCCAACTAGGAAGGGCCATATCGTATTACCTCAGTAGCTGGAATAGGTGTGTATTACCTGGAAGATATAGATGAAAATGTTGAACCACGCCCCTGGAATGTAAATAAGCTACGAAGATATTATTATTAATGAAAGTCTTTTCTGCTATATTTTTGTTCATGACATTATGCATTACACCTCTTATTTTTCTGAGTATTAAATAGAACATTGGTTATGTCTGGCTACTCAGACCACATACCTTGGGTAAATTAATACTTCTTATTATCTGCCTAAGTATTAAACAAAACTTTGGTCATGCTTAGCTTCTCGGACCACATACTTGGGGTAAATTAATACTCCTTATCATTTGTTTAAATATTAAATAGAACCTTGGTCATGCCTGACTTCTTGAACCACATACATTGGGTAAATTAGTACTTCTTATTATCTGTCTAAGTATTAAACAGAACATTGGTCATGCCTAACACCTTGGACCACATACCTTGGGTAAATTAATACTCCTTATCATTTGTTTAAGTATTAAACAGAACTTTGATCATGTCTGGCTCCTCGAACCACATACCTTGGGTAAATTAATACTACTTATCATTTGTTTAAGTATTAAATAGAACCACCTTGGTCATGTCTGGCTCTTTGGACCACATAATTTGGGTAAATAAATACTTCTTATTATCTGCCTAAGTATTAAATAGAACATTGGTTATGCGTGGCTCCTCAGACTACATACCTTGGTTAATTAATACTCCTTATCATTTGTTTAACTATTAAACAGAACATTGATCATGTCTAGCTTCTCGGACCATATACCTTGGGTAAATTAATACTCATTATCATTTGTTAAGTATTAAACAGAACCTTGGTCATGCTTAACTCCTCGGACCACATACTTTGGGTAAATTAATGCCCCTTATCATTTGTTTAAGTATTAAACAGAACTTTGGTCATGCCTGACTCCTCGAACCACATACTTTGGGTAAATTAAGGCTCCTTATCATTTGTTTAAGTATTAAACAGAATCTTGGTCATGCTTGGCTCCTCGGACTACATACCTTAGGTAAACAAATACTTCTTATTATATGCCTAGGTATTAAATAGAACCTTGGTCATGTCTAGCTCCTTGAAACACATACCTTAGGTAAATTAATATTCCTTATTATTTGTTTAAGTATTAAACTGAACCTTGGTCATGCTTAACTCCTCAGACTACATACCTTGGGTAAATTAATACTTCTTATTATTTGTCTAAATGTTAAACAGAACCTTGGTCATGCCTGGCTCCTCGGACCACTTACCTTGGGTAAATTAATACTTCTTATCATTTTTCTAAGTATCAAATAAAACCTTGGCCATGCTTGGCTCCTCGGACCATATGCCTTAGGTAAACTAACACCTATCACTACTATAATATTCTAATAAATGGATAAAAAAAAAAAAATTTGTTGTAAGCCAATGTATGGTTTACCATTATCTCAGATCAAAAGGGAAGGCCTAAAGAACCTATTGTCAGGTTAATGACTTGTTTCAAGTATGTAAGCAGTCGAAGCTTTTAGGTGTTATATATATGAGTGGGAAAAGTAAGTAGGAAAATTCCCGCTCCAATCCCCATAAAATCTCCAGCCATTCAATCTTCATTGTGCCGTAGAGTGTGGGGAGCATGGAGCAGCAGAAATTAAATGCAAGCGCATCCCAGTTGCCGAAATGTCAGCAGCGTACATCGAACAGTTGAAAAGACGCTTGCACGGACAGAGATGACGTATGGTAAGATTAGGGTAATTGCAATAATATCAAAATCCTCATTTTTTATTTTGATGAGCAAAAGAGGAGAATTTCAAGGGGCTATTGTAGGAAGGATAGGCCCAAAAATGTATATTGGGCCTTGGGCTCTGTCCAAGGACACTTAGTAGTTCGAGGACAAGGGAACATTGATATAGAGGTACGGCTAGTGAATGGAGGAAGGTGGTTGGTCATAAAGGTTCAAAAAGGTGGTCCGAGGACAAATGCATCCTTGACTTAATAGAGTAGAGGTCAGAAGGGCTGACGTGCTGTCAACGGCAACATTCTAGGCAGTTCTAATGGAAAGGACAAGCATCAAGAAGGAATAAGATGAAGGGGAAGGTAAGAAATATCTAAGGGAAAGCTGCTACCACCGTATTAAAGGCTCTATAGCTAACGCTCTAGCCGCATTAATGTGGAAGTGATACCTGAATAGTGATGTTCAGCCTTACAACTGCCATAAAAGCTTTAGGAAGGTGTTGATGGGACAAGGATAAGAGTCGGCCATTTGATCTACACATGGAAGGTGGAGATAGAATTAAGGAGGGTAATATAAAGGAGAGAAATCCCATTACAGGGGGGATCGAAGAATCTGTGGAAAAACAATGTAGCATTGAGAACTATAATTGTAACCTAGTTTAAGAGAAATAGAGATTTCAAGAACTATTCTCCTCGGACATTGCCGAGGAAGAACTTCATTGCCCAACACTTGTTTTGCTATTGTTTTTCCTTGCTTTCTTACCATCCTTAGTCCAAAGTGAGCATTGTCCACTTCATTAAAGCCTAGTTTCTAGCCCACTCTCTACAAATTCATTGTATCGGGCTCTTTGGGCCTTAATCCAAAACCATTTGGGCTTGGGACTCAAATCTTGCTCTTACAGAAAGAAAAAACAATTTTCTAGTATTTTTTAAATCAAAAACATGTTTGTTTAGTTGAGGAAAAATAAAAAGAAGAGTTTTCTAAAGAAAAAAATATTGAAATATGATGTTACTAGGATTCGATCCCTGACACTAACTCATTAAATGAGATGGATTCATTAAATCAGAGGCGTGTTTTAATTGGCTTTTGAAAACTAGAAATTGAAAATAGCATTTTGCCTATTTTCAAATTACTTCACAAATTGAGTTTTGAAAACAGTTTTTGTTTGCTTTNCTATTTTCAAATTACTTCACAAATTGATTTGAAAACAGTTTTTGTTTGCTTTCTATTTTGGATTGCCAAACAAGCTTTTTAATGTCAAAAATAAAAAATTGTTTTGAAAACAGAAAGTAAAGGGAAAAAACAATTACCAAACATACCTTTAGAATTCTTAATTAGAACTGTGGTAAGAGATTCAATAATTCCAAATATACTTTTTACATTAATAATTTAATATACTTTTTGATAGATTTTCAAGTTGTTTTGAAGTTTATTATTTTGAAGAAAATTATTGGTTTATGTTGTGCTAGTAAAATTTACATTATAAATTAAATAAATTTTCATATTTTCCATATTTTTGTCCTTATTTTAAGCTATTGTTTCATATTTTTGTTCCTAATAACTGCTGCCTTTCAACCACGCATTGCATTTGCACCACGCATTATATACAAAGATGGTTATAATTATATCATGCCAATATTGTGCGACGTATATGAGTGGATTAATCTGCTCGTATTATTATTACTAGCCTCACGCGCGTGCTCAGAGGCTTTTCTATTTTTTGGGTAACAATTAATTTAGAGCATCATTATAATTTTGGATCACTACATTTTCCAATAACAAAAAAAAAAAAAAAAAAAAAAAAACTCAGGGTGTGATGAGTATTATGTGTAATGAAATAATTTTTCATCACACAACTATAGTTTTTTTTTTTTTTTTTTTTTTTTTTTTTTTTGGTAATTGGAAAATGTAGTGATTCGAAATTATAATGGATGCTTTAAATTAAACCTTACCCAAAATATAGAAGAGCCTCTGACATAAAACTAACATGCCAAAATTTATATTTTTCCCCAAAATAATCCTAGTCCAAGCAATGAATATTTTTTAAAAGGTACAAAATTATGATCTCACCATTAGTTTCTTGCATAGCATTTTGCTCAACTAGCATATTTCGTGCCAAGTTACGGATATGCGTAAGACAACAACTTGGTGTAGCCTCACGATTAGGTGGTATTAGTGATACGCATGATGATGTTGAATTAGAATGCACAACGTCTTCATTTAAATTTGTTGGACTTCCCGCTAATGTAATATCACCACCTAAAGTTTGTTGTCTTCGTCTTGCATAATTGGCACGATATCTTGCCAATCAAATTTGTCTGCTTTCATTGTCTTCTATTTGTCTACTACATCGATCATAATATCTTTGTAGTTCTCGACGACATTCTACGTCATTAGTACGAGTCATCAGTGTATTTTCCGAACTCTTTTTTGCATTAAAATAGACAAAAATAATTGTGTTAGTTGCACATATATGCATATTTAGCGCAATAATTATTCTTTAGTCCAAATAGGGTGTATTTAAACTTGCAAACATTGGAGTAAATTATAAATTTTTGTTATATAAAAGTTTTGCAAAATAATATTTCACCCTTATTTTTGAGTTGCAATGGTCTGACACTAAAAATATGTAAACACAATATTTTAGGCATAATATATATATATATATTTAAATAATAGCTCAATTGGTTGAAATTTCCCTCCCCCAACTATTGAAGGGTATTAAAACAAAAATTGTATAGAAAAGGCTTCATGTTATTAATTTATTTTTCTTAATAATATTTTAATGGGAGTTATATATGAAGTTATTATCTTAAAAGATAGTCACTTAGTAAAAAAAAATCCATAAAAATAACTAAAAAAAGGTAAGATGGGTATTTGAATTTAGATTAACACCAAAAATTTACACTGTTGTTTTGGTTTTGGATTTTGAAAATTGATCCAAAACATTTCAAATAGTCATCCCTAGACTAATAGATCATTAATTTCCCAATGAAATACGCCACACACTTCTCTCTTGCTTGCACCACTATGCAATGTGAACAAATGACATGAGGATCTTAAATGTGATTGCCAACTTTGCTTCTAGATATTGTGCAACATTGGAATCGATCTCTAGGTGAGCCTCTTTTCTTTTTTCTTTTTAATTTATTTATTTATATAAATAAATACCATTTGAGGAGTCCACCTATTCTCTAAGTTTAATATCCAGCAATGTAATTTTTTTTGGTGCATGTATTATTTTTTTGAACCCAAGCCTTAATAAATAAAAATACTTGGGTAAAAATATATAAAATGTGGGTTTTTATTTTTTTTCCTCTTTTCTTTAAATATAAAATTATAAAATCATGGAAAGAATTACTTCTAAATAATATCTAAATAATAGACAAAATTTTAGGAATAAAAAAACTTAAAACATTTTAAAAAAAAATTAATGTAAAACATAGCCGGCATATTATTAAAATACTTAAAACATGGATTTTTTTTTTTTTTTTTTGCTTGAAGTTGTAAAAAAATAGGAAACCAACATTGAAAGACTCACCGCCCTCAAAAAAAAAAAAAAAAAAAAAAAAAAACCAAAACAAAACGTTGAAGGACTCACAGCTTATTAATTGAGGACATGTAACACTTGATGCAAATTGAAAAGGCATGGTTTGTTTGAGTCTATTCATCATGTGGATGAACTGAAGAACTTTGCAGCCAACCATTCTTCCTCAAGTTGGTGTTCTGAAGTCGCGTACTTGGATCCGCGCATTGGTTAGTCACGTACTTGGGAGCCGTGCATCAAAGGTGGAGACTGTCACTACAGATCAAGTCCAATTGGGTATTGGGGTAAGGGTTCAACTGTAGGTTGGTAAGGTACTTGGGATTCCTTTCTTGTAACTGCTTGATTTGATAATAGTGGAGTTTCGGGAGTGGTGACCTGAAAATCACCCGGTGGGGTTTTTGCCGTTAGGGTTTTCCCCATTCGTAAACAAATCACCGTGTCATTTATTTTTTTTCCACTGCATATTTAGTATTTGGTGATTTGTTTGTGCTTCCACGTATTTGCATGTTAAATTGATTAATTAATAACTTGGCTAATTAATTAATTAATTAGGGGTCATTTAGATTGTGACCAAACAATCCTATTCTTGAAATCTACCACATAAATTTAATTTCTCATTGGTAAACCAACACATGGAGAAGAAAATTAACACATAATCTGATAATCCAAGACTTTTTTTTGCTAAACGATAATCCAAGACTTAACATATTACTTGCTGCAACTTGTATTAAGACTTAATATATTACTTGCTGCAACTTGTATTAAGACTTAAGAAAGCACGGACGTGTATTGCAAGGAGAGTAAAAATCCTAACCTAAAACATGTCGTTTTGAGAGAATCCCTTGCACCCAAAATTAGTTTACTCTCTCTCGATCTCTCTCCTTCTCACGCTAATCTCCTCTGCCTACACATCAGTATGGTAATTCTTCTTTAGCATCTTGTTATTGGCATTGTTATTACGACAAATAATGTAGAGAAGAACGAAGCCGAATAGTACTAACCTCAAAGCCTACACATCAGTGAAGAATCATAAAAAATGAAACATCTTTTAATAGTGTCTTGTGAAGGCCTGTAAAACAATAGACCATAAAATATCCAGTAAGTCTTGAAATAACAATAAGAAAAACATGGCCAAATAATGTAGAGAAGAACTCCATAAGAACTCTAAAAGACAAAAACAACCTCATAATTCTTTAATAACCTTTCCGGAGAAAAACTATGCTAAAATCACCAATTAATTTATCATCAATTCATCACACGTCCACTCACTTTATGTACTTTAAGTTAACAAAATTAAAGTAAGAATATATGAAGAATTGAAGAAGTGCTCGACAAAACACTCACATAACTTTTCCCTCAAAAAAAAAAAAAAAAAAAAAAAAAAAAAAAAAAGAAAAACCTCAAAAACNTTTCTCAAACAATCAAACCGCTTGAATTCCAAAATTTTGATACCATTTTTAAAAATTTTTAAAAAAAAAAAATCTTCAATTTTATGAACAATACCCTAATTCAGCAACTGGCCATAGAAAAATTGAAACAGAGAGAGAGAGAGAGAGGTATTTGGCTTTAGGAATAGCGAGGGTTTCATCACGCAAGCGGTCCTTGATAGAGTGGAGTTGAAGCTCCATCCCCTTTAATGTTGCGTCCACCGCTGACAAATCCGTTATACTTGTAGTCCGGTACACTAAAATTGCAAACAATAACAACTTCAATATCCATGGATAAAGACGTGAACGAACCTGATTGGACGAGAGAGAGAGAGAGAGAGAGAGAGAGAGAGAATGAGTGTTTCATGCAATGATGAGGTCTGGAAGCTAGGCAATACAAGTGTTGAACGAAGACATCAATGACTCCAACGACGTCCCAGCTGCTTTCTTAGCCACCATCCATCTCTCTCTCTCTCTCTCTCTCTCTCTCTCTCTCTCTCTCTCTCTCTCTCTCTAAAATTGAATTGAATTGAATTATACTATTTGATTTCTATGACTCTGATATTTGCTATGCGACTGTGACTTTTTTGAAATCCTGGGAAATGATTCTGGCGGGAACATTGGTTATGTTTCCCTAATTTTTTTTAAATGACACCGTCTCAAGTGTGTTCGCTCACCATCTACTATGACTTGAATTACAATTGGCCCTTAAAACAAAAATTTGTAAAATCATAAAATACTATTTTGATCCTTAAATTTTACAAAAAAAAAAAAAAAAATTCATCTATAAATTATTGAAAATGTTGGGAAATTTAGACTCCGGTTGATAAAATTAACAAGTTTTAAACCCAAGTTGTTAATTAGATTTATTATGAATAAAACTTGTTAAAACAAACAAATATTAATATCATGTCAAAATCATGTGTAGCGAAAAAGTAAATAAGACAAGATATGATGACTCAAGAAAACCAATGAAACAAACTAGTTTCATAGTAAAAAACTTGTGGTGAAATTTTCCTGAAAAGTAATCCACTATAATAAAGAGAAGTTTCAGATCTAGTTCAAAACTTTTGTCTCTAGACTCTACAATCCCCGTAGATGAACTCACAACAAAAACCTTCTACTACTTCAAAATCTCTGAACTCTTCAATATATGAACACCACCCTTTGATGCACAAATCCCAGTACGTGGCTAACCAATTGCTCGGATCCTAGTACGCGACTTAATCACCAACTAGAAGAAGATTATTGGCTGCAAAGTTCTTCACTTCATCAACAATGAAGATCAAGAAGCACTTGGTTACAAAACCCTAAGGCGCAAAAGGTGTAGTAGCTTCTTTCAAAGAGAATAAGGCATCGGTCACCTTTTGCATATGTTCTCCTTGTATTCTCTTATGTGAAAGCCTTTAGAATAAGTCTTATATAGGTTTAGGGTTGTGAGAAAAAAAAACCCTACACATACATGTCATCATGGACCGAAAATCAAATATGAAAATTTGAATTCTCGTAACCTCGATCGATCTAGAGGTGTGAGGAGGTGTCGAGCTTTAAATTTCGACAGATACAGCTATCGAGAAGCTATCGAGGAGCTGTCGAGAGGATAGAAGATTTCTCGATCGATCCACCAGCTGTCGATAAGGTGTCAAGATTGCGATAACAATCAACTAAAGAGCTCAATAGATAGCCTAGCTATCGGGAGGTGTCGAGCAACTATCGAGTTATCTGTCCGCAGGTGTCAAGCTATCTGTCTAGCTTCATTAAATAGTTTTTCTTCACTTGTTTCTTGGTCCAATCTTCATGGTTTTAATACTAGACTTGAACAACATGTTTCTTGAAGTATTAAATATATCCTAGATCTACCCAATTACAAGTAAAATATGTTTTGTCAAAGGATTAGCCAACTACATAAAATAGTAACATATGTTTCTAACAAGTGAATCACATATGTCCTAATAATCTCCCCTTTTGGCAATCTATGACAAAACCACAACAAACAAATGAACATATGAGAGAAGTCATAATCATTCAACTCATACTCATTTGTTGAATACAATAAAATCTATTCTAACACAAACTCTTGAAAAACTTTGCAAGAAGAGAGTTTATGGCAAGTAGACTTTGACAGTCTGTATTTCTAAAACACTTTAAACAAAACTCATTAAAGCATCTTTGTGTGAAACAGAAATAATAGATTGCATACAAGTAAAAAGAAACATGTGTATAAAAATAGAAAAGAAACAATACATGTAAAGGTAGGTGAAGAAGACATACATCATCATATATATATATATATATATCAAAGATAAGCACAATGTATGTAGACATTGTCACAAGATCGGTGTACAAGAAAAAGGAAGTAAGCACTTCCTCTAACAAGATGAAACACATCTCCCCCATACAGAGGAATGTATTTCTCTCCCTAACATGTAGAATCTGAAAAAGAAACCACATATCTCATCACAATTTCTCTCCCTTTTTGTCATGATTGACAAAGGGTACAAGAAGCTAAAAAGCTTCACCCGAGAAACATAAAAATGATTAAGGATGATCAAGGGGGCACAAGGAAAATCCATATAAATACATAAATGTGATGAAACAAAATGCTATGGATGACAAGATAATAGAAGAATGCAAAACATGTGAAAAACTATTCTCTCAAAAAAAAGTTAAGCACATAGATCACAAAACACACACACACACTAAACAAGTCTAACCAATTTTATATTTCAAAAATAAGTCAAAATAATTTAGTGAGCATACATTAACACGTGTAAACCTTGTGATGGCCAAATCACATTGTACTTGCACATGTATCAAGAGTAGCAAAGAATATTGTGTGTTATGTGTGAAAAACATCGCAAGATTGCATAAGTATATATATGTTATGACGATTTTAGATATGAGAAAAATCATAACTGTTTAATGGGACTATCACCTTCGAGGTACATCTTATAACTCCCGCATCTCCTAGAATACACGCTTGCAATCATATTTAAAGTATTTTTTTTTATCTTTTTGCTTTTTATTTTTCTTTGCATATTTTTCTTTTGATAAGCATGTCATGCATAGGCATATAAGAGAGAGAAAAGAAATACCCAATGATATTTGACATTCCAATTTTTCTATACCAAAACACACAAATGTTATTAACATCATACTTTTGCTATGCCGAAACATACATATGTCATTTATGATTAGCGGGCAACAGTGGTGAGATGGTTATTTATGCCTTTCTCTTAAGATTTTCTAATCCTTCCCGTGAAAAAGAGTGATACGAGTGTTAAGTACAAGAGATAACTTAATCTTACTCATCACAAACAAAAGCTACAAAGCTCACTTGCTTAGTTGTGCATAGAGATGCTCATCTAAACTACAAAAGATACAAAGTTTAAAAAATTTTGTTTCAATGGCCATCCGATGTACACAAATACCAATGTACACAAACACATATTGTTTTGTATTTTTCTGATTTTTTTTTTAAAACAAAACAAAATAAAAACAGACAAACAAAATGAAAGCAGAAAGAAAGATGCATATGCATGAAGGTATGATAGAAAGGTACAGATGCATGAAAGCATGATTTCAAAAATAGATAAGAAATCAAGTAAAAAGAGTCCTGCTTTAGATTGAAAGAATTAAAGTAGAGGATAAACTAAAAAGACAATTAAGTCTTATGTTCTTTCTCATCCACACAGTACGAGTCTTTGGCCGTGAAGATGAAAAGGCAGTAAAAAATAGTAGTTTCTACCTTATTTTTATCTTTCTATTTTTCATCCTCTCTATTTTCATTCCAACTAAACACACTCTTAAAAAAAATATTTAAAAAATATTAAAAAATTTTGTAAAAGCTAGTGTTCGGGTGCTTTGATTTTGTCTGATAAAGTACATTTTCCTAGTTAGAGAACTAGGGGTGGCAGGTGGCAGGAGATTAAAAAAAGGAAAATAAATAAAAGGAGCACACGTATATAAGATGGGTCTAGGTGGTGTCCTTTACAAATTGACTTTTGAGTCCCCCATATGACTATATGTATAGCCTATTCTATGGGCTTTATTCCTAGGGAAATATATATATATATATATATATTTTTTTTTTTTTTTGAAGTGTTCCTAGGGAAATATTAGTGGCGGAAAGTAGAGAAACTTTACCACCTTAAATTATGCCTTAATTTACACTTTACACCTTAAACGATGGAAATGCACTGTTTGCATCTTAAATTATGGTTATTGTTATACTTTAGACTCCGATATTAGTTTTACTATTAAATTAGATGGAAATATGAAACACATGACTTGTACATGTGTATTGCTTAAGTGGAAAAAGCCTAAAAGACCAAAATACCCTCTTCATAATAAACTAAAAACAAAACTTTTTTTTCCAACTCTCTCCTGTCCACAACAATATAACAATAATTTTACAATAAATTCTATGTTATAAGTTATTATTAATAAGTAAAAAATTTATGTTAGTGGTAGCTTAAATTAAAACCAACAACTTATTGTTAACTAAAATTTGTTATAAAAATATTAAACACAGTGGGCAACTTGGAAAATTGACAGTAGCTTCCTACGATAATATTAATAACTCACAGTGGCTTTTTGCAAAAGTTCGTACCCAACTACCTCACGTGATACCGTGTGAGTCTTTTAAATTTGGAAAATGGGCTTTTATAAAATTCACGTTCTAGCTCCTTAAAGTGGAAGTGAGGAGACAGAATTTATATATATATATATATAAATTAATGATGGTTCTGAAATATAGTATAAGTTTCCCCTGATGCTATTTTTGTCCTTATGAGAAGAGTTGATAATGAGAAATTATTGGATATTTTTAGCAGTTTTTCTTAAGACAAATACCATTATAAGTTTTTCTTAAATTATTTGATTATTGAGTAGATGGTACCTATAAAATTGTTTTAGGTGATATCTAAAGTTTCTTAAATTATTTGATTATTGAATAAATGATATCTGTAAAATTGTTTCAGGTGAAATCTAAAGATTTAGAAAAAGTGTTAGGGAGAAATTCCTTTTGGTATGGCTTTTGGAGGTAAGTAACTTTTTTCTAATTGGTTTTATTTTTCTTATACTGTATTTTAACTACTGAAAATTGTTTATAATTGTTACAATTTTATTTAATTGTTTTTGCTACATTCATTTAAAATAAAGAATAAAAAATTATCACAAATATATTTTATTACTAAATATATGATTTTATATATGTATTTGAACGAGATATATGTTTGTTTAAACTATGATTTGATATATATGATTTTGGGCCATCTGATTATGTTTTGACTTTGATACCTAGCTTATTCATTGATACCAAAACTAGTTCTATATAAATAATACCTACTAAGCCTCCTTCCCTCTGCAGAACTATTCTAAAAATTCCTAGTGAGCAGAGCAGGCACAAAAAGAGCAAGGTTCCACGTTCCACATTCAAGCTATGCGAACTTGGTTGAGAGATCATTTCTTTAATTAAAGAAGAAAGGAAAGAGAGAGAGCATTTTTTGAGAATGGAAGCAAGTTACTAGAGAAGCTGATTGCCTCTTGCAACGGCAGGTCTATTCCCATTCGCACCTTCTCAGATCAACATGTAACAAAACAGAGATGAAGATAACAGAAATCTATGAATGCCGAAAGAGAAAATTGGAGAGAGGAATTGAGAAACTTTCTCTTAATCTTGTGATAAAATGAATCTGTACATGATGTGAGGTTATATACACCTCTGTGCCTCAACTCCCAAAATAGAGAGTAACAAACTAATCAAACCCGTATCAAAATCAGTTATAGCACGTGAGATACAAACTGAGTAAAAATAACAAATAAAACTACATGCCGTTTAGCCTCTAATTTAAATATCCTTGTAGCTTGCTTGTGTCGTTTAGTTCTTCTCTTCTTGCTTCTTATTCTTTGGGACTTTCTTCTTAACTGGTTTCTTCTTAACTGTCTGATACTCCCCCTCAAGATGAGATTCAGAACCATGTGTGTTCAACACATTCATCTTGGAAATTAGGAACTTCATTTGTTGGCTGCACAGTGCTTTGGTAAACAGGTCTGCTACCTGTGTATGTGTGGGAGTGAAAAATAAACGAATCTCCTTCTCTTGCACCTTGTCTCTAACCAAGTGACAATCTACCTCTATATGTTTTGTACGCTTGTGGAAAACAGGATTCTCACCAATGTGGATTGCTGCCTGATTGTCACAGAAGAGCATACCAGGTTGTGGATGATCAACTTCTAAATCTTTCAACAAAGCTAGCAGCCAAGTCATTTCACAAACAGTCAAGGCCATTGCCCTATATTCGGCTTCAGCTGATAATCTAGAAACTATGGATTGTTTCTTAGATTTCCATGAAACCAATGAGTCACCTAAGAAAACACAAAAACCAGTAGTGGATCTTCTGGTATCTACACAAGAAGCCCAATCTGCATCCGTGTAGGCTTTCAAGTGTAGATCAGACTTTGATGACAGAAGAATGCCTTGACCAGGTGACCCTTTGATGTACTGTAATACTTTGTATGCTGCATCAAGATGTGGTTTTCTAGGCTTAGCCATGAATTGACTTAGTTTATGGATTGAATATGTAATATCTGGTCTAGTTATTGCTAGGTATAGTAACCTTCCAATTAATCTTCTATAAACCCCAGAATCATCCAATAAATCACCTTGATATTTACTTAGTTTCAAGTTCTGCTCCATTGGTACCTTGCTGGGTTTGCATCCTTCCATACCAGCATCCTTAAGAACCCCTAATGCATACTTCCTTTGACATAATGAAATTCCCTTTTCTGATCTAGCAACTTCAAGACCTAAAAAGTATTTCAAATTACCAAGGTCTTTTAACTTGAACTCAAGATTCAAGGAGGTTTTGAGGTCTTCAACTGCTTGAACATCATTACTTGCAATGAGAATGTCATCAACATACACAAGCAATGCTATGAAAGTCTGATTAAAATGATATTTACTTAGTTTCAAGTTCTGCTCCATTGGTACCTTGCTGGGTTTGCATCCTTCCATACCAGCATCCTTAAGAACCCCTAATGCATACTTCCTTTGACATAATGAAATTCCCTTTTCTGATCTAGCAACTTCAAGACCTAAAAAGTATTTCAAATTACCAAGGTCTTTTAACTTGAACTCAAGATTCAAGGAGGTTTTGAGGTCTTCAACTGCTTGAACATCATTACTTGCAATGAGAATGTCATCAACATACACAAGCAATGCTATGAAAGTCTGATTAAATTTCTTGGTGAATGAAGAGTAATCAGATTTTGATTGCTTGAAACCATATTTCAAAATGGTTGTAGAAAACTTGGAGTACCACTGCCTTGATGCTTGTTTAAGACCATATAAAGACTTGTGAAGCTTGCAAACCAAATTCTCCCCCTTGCTGTGAAAGCCTAAAGGCAACTGCATATATACCTCTTCATGGAGAGTACCATTAAGAAAAGCATTGTTCACATCAAGTTGAACTAATTGCCAGCCTCTCACAGCAGAAACAGCAAGCAAAGTCTTGATAGTGGTGAGTTTAGCAACTGGAGAAAAAGTGTCAGTGAAATCCAAACCAGCTTGTTGAGTGAAACCCTTGGCTACAAGCCTAGCTTTGTATCTGTCCAAAGAACCATCAGCATTATACTTCACCCTATAAACCCATTTACACCCAATGGCCTTTTTGTGAGGAGGTAATGGGGTAATGGTCCAGGTTTGATTTGCTTCCAAAGCAGCAATCTCAGATGCCATAGCAGCCTGCCAGTTAGTATCCTTGACTGCCTCATGGTAATATGTAGGCTCAGGAATGGTAGAGATTAAGGAATAAAAATGGGCATAAGGGGTGGATAATTTTGAGGAAGATAAGTGGACAAAGGATAAGGAGTACCTGACTTGTTGGCAGAAAGAGAAGGAGCAAGATTATTACTGACAACTGTGCTGCACTTAAAATCAATCAGGTAGGCAGGTGGTTTAGACACTCTAGAAGACTTCCTAAGATGAACAGATGGTGTATTTGTGAAAGGGATGAGAGGTGAAGGTGGATTGGGGATAGGTAATTCTGCAGAAATTTCATCTGCAGAAGTGGCAGTAGGCAAATCTGCAGAATTGGAGACAGGTGAATCTGCAGAAGGGGGTGTGGGAATGTGGGAATCAAAGGTAGTGGCATCATTGTTAGGAGGAGATGCAAAAGAAAAATCAAACATAGAAGGAGTGGAGTGAGCTACTGAAGGAAAAAGATGAGGTAATGGCATGCTAGTGTGAGGAGATAAAGAATTAGATGAAACAAAAGGAAAAACAGTTTCTAGGAAGTGAACATCTCTAGAAAGAAAAATTCTTTTGGTGGTTAAGTCAAGTAACTTGTAACCCTTAACACCAAACAGGTAACCAAGAAATACACAAGCTGAAGATCTAGGATCAAACTTTTGTCTGTTGTGAGTAAGAGTAGAGGCAAAACACAGGCAGCCAAAGACTTTTAAGTGAGCAAAGGAAGGAGGTCTGCCATAGAGTTTTTCAAAAGGGGTTTGCTGGTTTAGGATTTTAGAAGGTAACCTATTTATAATATGAACAGCAGTCAGCACACATTCACCCCAATAGGATAAAGGAACATTAGATTGAAACTTCAAAGCCCTTGCAATGTTTAAAATGTGTTGGTGTTTCCTCTCCACAACTGAGTTTTGTTGTGAAGTGGCAACACATGTGTGTTGATGAATAATGCCCTTATTTGCATAAAACTCTTTTAAGAAAAACTCAGGGGCATTGTCAGTTCTAATGACCTTTATATTGGCATGAAATTGTGTGTGTATCATATTATAAAATGAGATCAACAAAGGTCTAGTGTCAGCCTTTGATTTCATAAGATAAATCCAGGTTGATCTTGTGGCATCATCCACAATGGTAAGGAAGTACTTGAAGCCATCATGAGTGAATTTTGCAAATGGTCCCCAAACATCACAGTGAATCAGATCAAAAGCTTTATTTGAAATGTGATTAAAAGATGGGCAAGGGAGTCTTTTCTGTTTGGCAATTGGACAAAGAGTACAATTCTTATTACTGTTAAAAATTTGTACATCAGGAATGGAACTATGCAAAGCATGAACCTTATTATCAGAGACATGTCCTAACCTCATATGCCAAAGATAGGACTTGGTAACACTAGGAATAGACATAGACTCAGACACAGAATTAACAAAGGATTGAAAAACAGACTCAAGGACTGAAGTAGCTGTTGAAACAGATTTGCTATTTGAAGTAGTATGCAGCAGATACAGATTGTCATGTAATTCACCCACTCCAATCGTCTTCCAACAAGTAAGGTCCTGGATAAAACACAAATTTGATAGAAAAACCAGGCAACATGAAAGTGTTTTGGTTAATTTGCTGACAGAAATTAGGTTGAAATTAAAGGAGGGAACACATAGCACATTTTCAAGTTTTAAAGTTGCAGTGACTTGAATTGTACCAATATGTGTAACATTGACTCTTTCACCATTTGGCAATTGAACAAAGGTTGATATAGAACTAGTTATGTGTGTGAACAAAGATAAAGAGTGGACTATGTGGTCTGTAGCTCCAGTATCAAGAATCCATACATCATTACCATGAGCAGCTTTATTGATAGGATTAATGGCAAAAACTGAATGGTGCAAATCTAAGGAAGCAAAATCAGACTAAGCAGTACACGTATTACCTGAAATAGCAGAATTAGCTGAATGTAAGGCATCATTGGTACCACCAGATGTAGATGCATGTGAACTGAGCATTGAAATCAGTTGTTGATACTGCTCTGATGTGAAAGGGAATGAATTGACCTGTGGAGTATCAACATGTCCTTGATCACCTTCAACCAAGACTTGATTTGCCATAGCCACTTTGCCTCTCTGCTTGTAACCAGGTGGAAATCCCACTAATTTGTAGCACTTCTCCATAACATGGCCAAGCTTCCCATAGTGACTACACATAGGCCTCCCTTTTGTGTTATTTCCTTTGACATACTTGTTGTTCCCTGGAAAAGAATTTCCCTGATTGAATCCTTGATTTTTGACTGCAAGAGCAGTTGATTCAACTAAGGGAGCAACAGTGAAACCTAAACATCTTTGCCTTTCTTCTTGAATCACTAAAGAAAATGCCTTATCAATAGAAGGACTAGGCTCCATCATGAGAATTTGTGTTCTAACTTGAGAATAAGAATCATTCAAGCCATTTAAGAACTGCATAAGAGAATCTTGATGCTGAAGTGCTCTGATTTTGTCATTCACACCACAATTACATTTACCACATGAGCAATATGGTAAAGGCCTGAAATTCAATAGTTGATCCCAAGCAGCTTGTAGATCAGTGAAGAATCCTGTGATCGTAGCAGCACCTTGCATCATAGTTGAAATTTGCTTCTAAAGTTGAGAGATTCTTGGTCCATTGGCTTGAGAGAAGCGTTTCTTGAGAGTATTCCACACTTCAAATGCAGTGTCTCTGTAAATCACACTAGCAGTGAGATGAGGAGAAACGGAATTCAAGATCCATGAAGAGATCATTGAATTGCATTTGGACCAAGCTTTCTTCTCTAATGGTGTGATTGCCATTGAAGCATTGATAGAGCCATCAACAAACCCTAGCTTGCTTTTGGCATCCAAAGCCATTATCATTGCTCTCGACCACATAGGATAGTTGTCCTCAGTTAATGGCTGAGTAACCAAAATCGCACTTGGTGTTTCACCATGGTGCAAGAAGAATGGACTATGTGGATCTTCCATTGGAGTCAGCTCTCGCTGAGAATAGGAAGATGAAGTAGTTTGATTATTCTGAGCATTTGACGCCATTGAAGAGGGCTCAGAGCTCTGATACCATGTAACAAAACAGAGATGAAGATAACAGAAATCTATGAATGCAGAAAGAGAAAATTGGAGAGAGGAATTGAGAAACTTTCTCTTAATCTTGTGATAAAATGAATCTGTACATGATGTGAGGTTATATACACCTCTGTGCCTCAACTCCCAAAACAGAGAGTAACAAACTAATCAAACCCGTATGAAAATCAGTTACAACACGTGTGAAAATCAGTTATAGCACATGAGATACAAACTGAGTAAAAATAACAAATAAAACTACATGCCGTTTAGCCTCTAATTTAAATATCCTTGTAGCTTGCTTGTGTCGTTTAGTTCTTCTCTTCTTGCTTCTTATTCTTTGGGACTTTCTTCTTAACTGGTTTCTTCTTAACTGTCTGATACAATAACTTGGCCAAGCAACCAACAATTATTGTGAAAAGCAGGAGTGGTTTTGGTACAAGGGTTCTCTTGAAGCACGAATTGTTTTCGTTAAGCGATTACCAGACTCTAAAGTATGGGCCGATTTAGCCATCAATGATTTAGTGATGTCTGTAAAGATGAGTGCTCACAGTAATGTGTTAAATCCCATAGGGAGTTGTCTTGAGACTCCATCTCCCATTTTAGTGTACCAATTTGCTGCCAATGGTTTTCTTATGGATCGAATTTATGTCTCGCGTGTTACTAAACGAAAAAATCAACCCATGGTATGGATGAGAAGGTTAAAGATTGCAAGGCATATTGCTTATGCAATTTCCTATCTCCATACTGCCTTCCATGGACCTGTCATCCACATGGCTATACGTGTGCACGGTATCTTATTAGATGAACATGATGTTCCCAAATTGTGCAACTTGTTTCATTCTGTATCACTCCCTGGGGGTGAAACTGACGTGAAAGGTCATGAGGTCTTGCAGAATTTCAGGTTCTACGCCCCCGAGTTTAGAGCATCAGGCAAGGTAATGGAGAAAACTGACGTATATGACTTTGGTCGGTTCCTTCTGGAACTTTTAACTGGAGAGAACTCTTATCATATAATTCGATTGACAATTAATGAAGGTTCTACCTTAATTAGTAGAATACATGCATAACCGTGCTCAAGGTCATTGCATAAACGAGATTGTGGATCCCGCAATCTTGGCAGATGGGGAAGGAGGTGCTAGTTTACAGCGGCAGTTACAGGCTGTGGTGGACCTTGCCTTGACATGTACAGAGGAAGATCCACATAGAAGGCCAACTATGGTAGATGTCACCAAAGGACTCAGGCGGATTGAGAGGTTCAGTTCTATAACTAAATATTAACATACTTGGGTTCATCCAGTCATATATATGTGTTATTAGCTTGAATTAACTAATGTCAAACCCCAGATGTTAAAATGAACTCAATTTAATTATGATATATAAAACTTTATTATAGAGATGTCTGCAAAGAACTCAGGCAGATTGAGAGGTTCGTTCCATAACTAAGTATCTACTTGGGTTGATATAATCATCTGTTTAGCTATGTATAATGTAGTTATTAGCTTAAATTAACTAATTTCAAAGGCTGGGATGATAGAATGATATAATGAATTGGTTTTAATTGTGATATAAAACAAAGTTCCAAATTTGCCCGTGCAAAGAATCATATGGTTATTTGGTATTCTCAATGAATTCAATCAGCTTTTGCAAGTAGCTTAAATTGCCATGGAAATTTCAAATTTGGACTGGCTGGTATGTAATCTACCCATGCAAATAGAATCACTTTATTGCATATCTAAATGTTTTAGGCATGAGAATGAGAAGAATTTACTTGATTTTCGATCAAATGACCATTAATGGAATTTGGATAAGTTACTAGGCTTATTTGATGAAGAACCATTTAATGTAATCATCAAAATCCCATTGCCACTGAGAAGCAGGCCTGATAAACCAGTATGCATCTTAAATAGTAAAGGAGAATTTTCTATGAGATCAGCTTATAATATTTACCAATCACACAGGTTCACACAGGTGGATGAAGAGACTTTGGGAAGTCTGCGGAATTTAAAGCTTCATGAGCGTTTTGAAGAGCATGCTTCTGCATCATTGAAGAGAAATGTTTCTAATGATGAAAGCCAAGCAGTGAAAGAAGCCTCCGAAGCTTAATTGTGACTGAATGATGACAGAGCTTGTATAGCAGTTCCGTGATTGAGAAGGAAATTATAAAAGTTAGAGTTGGTCAAAGAAGCATCTGTGAGTTTCTCCTATAGCAGTAGTAGCCCAGGCTATTTTTTGGAGCATTTAGATTTCTAAAGAGATGAAATTGCAGAATGTGATCATTGTGGCAGACTCTTAAGGTATGTATTGATGCTTTAAGAACTGGAGGATAGATTGGTATTGGCAAAGGAGTTTTTTTTTTTTTTTTTGCTAATCTTCAATGTCATTAAACTAAAAGGAATTACAAGAGAGGTACTCCACCCTACAAACCGGCTCTGATATGAGTGGGAGTTTACCTTTATTGAAACAAAAAGACTGACAGCCTGACAGGAGTTTAACACAAATTTAGCAACTGTATGAGCTGCAGAATTGCAAAGGAGTTCATTGTTCTTTCGTTCACCAATTACACTCTACAACATCACTGTTGTGGCAAAGAAGTTGTGTAATTTTTTGTGGTACTAGATTTTTCCCGGTTAACGTTCTGCTTGTTGCAAAATATTTGGATGTTTTGCATAATTTTAGGATAAGAATAAGTTGTTGCATAATATTAGGATTAATTGCATTTGTATTTGCATTGTAGGATAAGGGAATCTAATAATCAAGTGCTTGGGTTGTAGCTTGTATTTGTAACGGCTAGTGGAGCTCGTCTTTGAGTTATATTAGGATAGATTGTTCCTAAAATGCAAGGGTTATTGTATAAAAAGAGCAGTAGTTTATTTGAATAAAATCATTAAAATAAAAAAAAAAATAAAAAATAAAAAAAAAACATTTTATGCAGAGAAATCTGAGGTCAAGGATTCCTCAGTCAATTCTAATTTATTTTTAGTGTTTATCTTTTAATTACCAATATAGGTAAAGATCAAGATTTGTATTTACCAATCGATCTACATGAGAGTTTTTTTTCTCATTATTGTTTGAATGACTAGCCGCAAGAAGATGGATTTTCCAACTACAAAAACTATTTGTGAAGAAAATTAATAGGGTGACATTGGTCCCAGCAAGGCTCTAATGGTTTGGCTTGATTCTTGAGAGCGTACAGCAACAAGTCCATTGGAACATTAAATTTTTTTTTTTAGAGAGTTTCAATTTATGACGTCCGCTCCTGATAGTAACTCTTTATCATCAAACCAAGACACCAATCAGTTTTTAGTGTAGACGGAAATTGAACCCCGATTTCTTATATAATTATCAAAGATTTTACCAGTTGAATGGAAGAAATAATGAGTTTTTTGGTGAAATATGAAAAACAGTTAGTCTAATTTTGATTAGAGGACTTGCTTGGATCCAAGTAATAATGTGTCAATTTTTAATTTGTCAATATGATGTTACCTTAAGTGATTCATGACACCATTTGATTTATGTTTTGTGACTCATTAAAGTAATTTAATTGTACACACGTAAATTTAGGATTGGACATTATATTAGATAATGACAATTTAAAATGAGATGGGTTCAAGTTACACCTTTTGTAAACCATTGGATTTAAGTAGATCCAACGGTAAAAAAAAATACACTCATTAATGCTCATATTCTGATAAGGATCTCATTTATTATCCTTATTATAACATTTCATTTCGATTTTTAATCCCAAAAATAGGTATATTTTTCTCTCTGCTCTCTCTTTCTCATCCACTACACATTTCTCTCTCCTCCATTGCTCTTCCACCTCCATTTTCATAAAGTTTCACCCACAATCACATAGAATCTGATGAATCAAAAACTCAAACTAATTAAATCATTACGAATAAAATTAAAATAAGGGTACTAAAAATATATTTATATCTCAAAAAAAAAAAAATTACATATATGATTGGTTGGGTTGGGTCTTATGGGTTGAAAAAAACTTACATAAACAATGTAACTCAATTAAAAAAATAAATCAAATCAAACGTATACCATCTAACAAAGATGAACAAGATGAATTTGTGTCTCTATGATAACCGGAGCAAAAGTTATTACAAGACAACACAGGTGATCATGGTGGCGGTGGGGGTCTTGGTCTTTGTGGTGGTTAAGTCTATTTCATCATCTGATTCCCGGCAAGGAGGAAAATGCATGTTAGGCTTATTGGGATATTTGTTAATTTGTATATATTACATGCGTAGAACGTTTTAAATTTTTAAGGGTTAAATAGTGTTTTCGATTTGGATTTTTGCTTAGGTAAACATGTTCAGTTCATTCTCAAGATTATAACATTCCGGAATAGCGCCAAAAAAAAAAAAAAAACACAACAAGATAATGATGAAGTAATCCATGGCTTNTGCATGCATAATTATGGTAATATATATCCTACAATTTCACTATATTATCAAATAAGGGTCTAAATAAAACTATATTAATCAAATGTATCTGATTAAGTTTAGTCAATAAACAGTGGCGGCTCCAAGAATTTTTCTTAGGGTGATTATAAAGAAACATAAATTAAACAAAATCTAATAAAAATATAAATTCATTTACTAACAACAACCAAAAAAAAAAAAAAAACAAATACATAAAGTCTTACAATTAATTCCTTCTACGAATTTTTTCATTTTAAAATCGTTGCATGATAATCTCATTATCAATGCTCCAAGTTACATCTTTTTCAAAATTTTAGTTAATTAAAATTTTTCTTGGATTTTTCTTTTTGCTTGTAAAGACTCAATATATTGTTAAAAAGAATAAAGTTTGAGGACAACATTTGACTACAAACTTAGTTGTAGTCTAAAACTACAACTTTCATTAAACAAATTAACATGACTACATATTTTGAAAATCTAACCGATAAATTATATGTTCTTTATGTTCTTAAAACAGATATCAAATTTCATGTCAATTAGATGTTATTTATTATTTGATCCATAAACTTATTTTTTGCGTATAATTTTAGACTGCAAAAACTCGAAATTTAAATATTTGATTGATGAAATAAGCTATTGATCTTTGATCTTCTTGAAATTTTGCAAGCATGGATGATATAAGCGAAAAAATGTAATCTAATTGTGAATTTGTCAAAGTTCATATCCAATAAAAAATATATTTAGTGGAGTTTTAGCCTTAGTCTACAACCAAGTTAATTTGTTTCTAAACTTTATCCAAAGTTTAATTACACCGGGTTTAAGAAATTTTAGGGTGGTCACACATTTTTTTAAGCATAAAAAACCATAAATTTTTTAAATTTTATATATAATAATAAATTTTTTTTTTAAGGTCTGGGTGTCTTGTAACCACCCTGGCTCTAACGTGGAGCCACAAATGTCAATAAAACAGGATATTTTTCTTAAACATAGAACTTTCATGATTAATAATTAAAATTCTAGATTGATTTAGACTATAGAAATATTATATAGAATTACAATTGAGACCAGTCTTTTGGGATGTAAATAATGCATATGATAATGAGCTTATTTTCATTTGTTTATTTTGCATAAATCGGAAAAAAGTAAAACTGTGTATTAAAAAATGAAATTAAAAAAAATTATTCATTAAAAAAAAAAAAAAAAAAAGTCAAACTAGACAAAAACTAGTGCTTCCCCAAGTTATGAGCTATTACAAGATATATCTTAGTATGAGGTTGGCAAAAGTTATTTTTGCCGGCTTATTTTTCTATTCAATTTATTTGTACTACTATTCATAAGACGTTTATTGTAATTTTTGATACTATTCATGGATTCCACTGTACTATTTCAGCTAATTTTTACTTTTATTTACAGTACTTTCAGCAAAAAGTTTTCAGTTTCAACAAAATAAGCAAATCTCAAAATAAGCAAATAAATTTATAAAAATATTTGATTATTTTATTAATATTTCAAAGTAACATTTTACAACTGAAGTCCTAGAAATTAGAATTTCAATTCAACTAAAAAAATAAACCTTCCGAAGAAGGAAAACAAAGCATTTGATTTTACAAAACCTACACAATTGTGTATCATATTCCAGCAGAGAGTTTTGTGCTAAGAAAATTTCCAGCGATCTATAATTTATCCCAGAGTACCTTGACACTTGACACACACACCCCACTCTCTCCTCGAAGAAAATTAAAAAGTATCACCATGTATTGCTAGCTGCAGCTTATATACCTTTAAATTAAGGATATTAATAATTAAATAATTTGCACGCATTGCACATCTCACGTCTCATCGATAAGATATAGCTCAATGACATTATAAACTATATTATATATAATATGGTAGCATTTTTTTTTTTAAATTCTCATGCATTGCACATCTCACGTCTCATTAATTAATAAGATATAGCTTAATGACATTATAAATTATATTATATGTAATACAGTTGCATTTTTTTAATTCTCATGCATTGCACATCTCACATCACATTAGTCAGATATATATAGCTTAATAATGATATTATCAATAATCTCCTTTTAACGTAGTCATTGTAACTCCCCCAGTTGCTTAAGAAACAAGAAAAAGAGAAGAAACTTGAAGACACATAAATAATGCATTAACATTAAACAGGTTTTGTGAATAATTAATATTCCAAAATTTTCTTCATACATGCATGCATAACGAGGATGGTGACATTTAAATTTAAAAAAGAAAGGGGAAAAAAAAAAAGACAAATCGAATCCGTCAAAAATGTTCCAAAGCATAACCATTCAAAAAAAAGAAAAAAAAGAAAAAAGAAAAAAACTTCCAAAGCAGATGACTTTTTTTATAAAAAGAATTATTTTATTTATTAAGGCTGAAGTTTTTTTTTTTTTTAAATTTTTTTTTGAAGAAATTATTAAGGCTGTAGTTAGGCACAAAGAATATGTCAGTGTTATCAGCATAATAGACTATTGGTAGACGTTGAGATTATCAGATTTTCTCAGAAGAGCAAATCCAAAAAAGCCTTGGTGGTTAGGATCATGATCATGTTAGTAATAAATAATTAAGAGCTTAATGCTACGGATCACTATGAGCTGTGAGATCACCACTTCAATAATATTCTATATACTCAATAGTAGATTTTAAATCATTTTTGAAAGAATTCGGACCCTACAAATCAGACTTTTTCAATAATTTATTTTTGTTGTTACCTTGATTCTAAATAAAAGATGTGAATAAGTCAAGAGCACTGTAGTTTAATGTTTCTAACGGAGATGTTTAGACTCCAGAGTTT
This sequence comes from Quercus suber, assembly GCF_002906115.3. Taxonomy (NCBI): domain Eukaryota; kingdom Viridiplantae; phylum Streptophyta; class Magnoliopsida; order Fagales; family Fagaceae; genus Quercus; species Quercus suber. The sequence continues at coordinate 358,732 of NW_027070109.1, forward strand.
GAATTTTCCCTTTACTATATTACTGTAACTATACATGATCATGTTAGTAATAAATAATTAAGAGCTTAATGCTACGGATCACTATGAGCTGTGAGATCACCACTTCAATAATATTCTATATACTCAATAGTAGATTTTAAATCATTTTTGAAAGAATTCGGACCCTACAAATCAGACTTTTTCAATAATTTATTTTTGTTGTTACCTTGATTCTAAATAAAAGATGTGAATAAGTCAAGAGCACTGTAGTTTAATGTTTCTAACGGAGATGTTTAGACTCCAGAGTTTGAATTTTCCCTTTACTATATTACTGTAACTATTGAATTATTATTATTATTTTTATTATATGGATAAATTATACCACCCTTATTACTGAGGTTATCAAAATGACATTCCCAAAAATCATATTATATATAATAAAAGTTGGGCTTAGATTTTTAAATTTTTAGATTTTTAAAGAACTAAAAATTCATTCTTATCATTAAGCAATTTATCTCATGAGGATTCTAATTCATTCTTATCAGTAATTAGTTTATCAAAAAAAAAAAACTACTTCGGTTAAAAGAAAAACTACTTCACCTCACGTAAGAATTTTTTAGTAGTTTATCTTAAAAAAAAAAAAAAATTACTTCACCTGCTTCACGTAAAAATTTATAAATTTATTTCTTTTTTGTAACTAATAACATTAACTATTTTTTGGGGATAAAGTATTCCTAAACTTCTTGATTAGATAAGCTCCTTTTTCTTTTTGTTCATATCAAGTTATTTTCTTCTCAAATCCCAGATCTACTAATGTTCCTATACACTAAACTATTTAGTACTCCTGTCATTATGTGAGCTCACCCCCACAAAAAAGTTGATTAACTTCGCCCATCACAAAAATCTAGAAAATGCAATGCAATGACTCAAAACAGTAATCAACTTGAAGAACAAGAATATGTTGACAGAGATGCAACACAATTGCCACAAGCTTGATCCAATGATTAGGAGGAAGAACAAGACGAGGAAGAGGACCATTAAATGGTAGCATCAAGGTATTAATTATTACCAATTTTTTTCAAATATAAATGTAATAATGATCTTAAAATAAATAAACTTATATAATTCTCTTAGACTATATCGAATTATATATAATGATTTAA
>NW_027070109.1:360507-369418 GCF_002906115.3 Quercus suber
CTCATTGTGATTTGCAAGAACAAAACAGTTTAGTCAATGTACTCTTAAACTAAAACTTCAATTTTGCTAATAGATGTTTCATTTTAGAAAAAAATTCTTACCCAAACTATAGACAAAATGACACTCCTCTTTAAGGTATGTATAAACTAATATAATTCGAAGAAAAAAAATGGTTAGTAAAAACTTAACTATTGCATATATACAAATCTCAAGGGGTTTCTCTCCACACACACACACAAAAAAATCTCAAGGGGGAATGTTATTTCGTGAAACATTTGTGGGAGTGTCATTTTCATAAAGTCTTAAGGGAGTTTGGTATAATTCACTCTAAAATATTAATGGATCTTGTTAACAGATGCCCTAGAGCACTCATTAAGGTTAACTTTTATACTACAGTCGAGCCACATTTTATAAGGAGTTAATCTACTTTTAAGTTTAAAGTCCATATTTTTATTTATTTTTTTATTTTTTTATTTTCATATGCGTGTGGGACTCATTTGAAACTTTCTAAATGAATGTACAAAAACACCCATACAAAAGTCAATATATATTAAGAGTAATGTTACAAACAAAAACTATTTTACAAAATTTTAACAAACTGCTAATGTGACAAATTTTTACTAGTTCTAATATAGGCCCATCGCTGATATCACATTTTTACTTGCAATAGTTATTTGGAAAATACTAAAGCCACATCAGCAATTTATAAAAATGTTGTAAAATAGTTTGTGTCTGTAGCATTACTCATATATTAAAGGCTTCTATTAACAAATTCTCTAAGGTAGTTAAGATGCATTTAATACTTTGTAATATAATGTTTTTATATATTATTCATAAAATAAAATCACCCTATACATATATATACCCATTCATGTTAACTTGTTTGGCAATTGGGTAACATTATTTAGTGCACTTTTCTATATAGGGAAGAGATGGAGACGGAAGCACAGTATTATATATGTTGAAAGTAATGTAAGCAAAGTAAATGAAAGAAATAATAAGGCGGTAGAACCAGCCAAGCAGTATATAACAAAATAATTCAAAGTATATGATTCAAAGTAAATGAAAGCAATTTAGAACCGTCCAGTATGGCAATAATCCGTCCAAGGTAGCGGTAGCAACAAGTAGTATAATGAACATAAAACTTAACTGAAAATACTTGTTTATTGAAAGTAGAGTTAAACACTTACAGTAATAGTAGTGAATACAAGATCTCAGAACAGATTAACAGTTACAAAGCTTGAACTAGTCCTAGTTACAAGGTTTGTAGGAACAAGGTAGTAGTAGGAACAAAGTAATAAACAAGGTAGTAGTAGAAACAAGGAATTCTCTCAAACAAAACTTCTAAGGAGGAAAACTCTCTCTAGAAGGGAATTCTAATAAGAAAATTCTGAGAATCCTAAAGAAAATTCTGATTTTAACTTAAGGGACAACCCCCCTAAAATAGGCAAAATTCGGAGTGAACAGTGTCATGAACAGTGTTATGAACAGTAACAGGTGAATAGTGACAGATGAATAGTGACAGGTGAATAGTAAAATTCTCATTATTGTCTTCCAAACTTCCGTAGCATGGAGCTTGTCCTTTGCTTGTCCAAATCATGCAGAAAATAGCTTAGAAACACTTTAAGCTTTGGTCCAAAATAGTCTTGGAACACTTGGAACTTTAGTCCAAAAAGGTACATAAAGAATCTTCCAAGAATATTGTGAAGATTTTTAGAGAATTGACATTGTCGGAAGGAGCATGGCAAGACAAAATATAAAAAAGGGAATATGGTACACATGGGGCTTTACCGCAGGTGCATGAGAATACACAGTGATTTGCCGCAGGCGCATGGGAATACACAGTGATTTCTCAGCAGGCGCACTTGAAAATTGTAACATTTAATTTTCAATCAACAGTATAAGAGAATATCTTTGAGAATAGTCCTGTACAGGAGATTTTCCCTTGTTTTTCCTTTCGGAGGAAGAGGGAGCCATAATAATCTACTTACTAGTGGTATAAATATAAATATAATTATTATCCCACTTATTAGTGGTATTTATCCTCGCATCATCGCCTGATTCCTGCAAAGAATCACGAAGAATATTAGGGTAATTGGCAATAGTTGATAATTTGGCACCGCTACCATTACCCTGAAAATTGTCTGTGAAATACGAACTCATCTGTGGTTCGTGAACAAAATTATGAGTAATAAAATCATAAGATAGATCTAAAGCATTATTAATATCAATTTCAAGCTTTGAAGCAAATTCAAATTTTACTTTCTGTCCAAAAGGATCAGTAGTAATTCCTTCATGTTCAACAAGAAAAGGATACAGAGCATTTATAAAGGGCAGACCAAGAATCACTTTGTCAGTCATATTTTTGACAAGAACAGAAGGAATTTTGAAACAGGCATTACCATGATAAATATGAGCATCATTCAGTTCATATTTTATCTTCATTTGAGAACCATTAGCAGAAACCATTCTTTCAGTTGATTTTTCAAAATATTTTGGAGGAATCAATCCTTCCTGAATACAATTCTTATCAGCACCAGAATCAATCATAGCAATAACAGTGAAACAATAATCATTGGAAACAACAATTTTCACTTTTGTGAACTATTTTGGAGGAAGTATGTCATTAACAAGAGCAAGTTGAGAATCATCAATATTACCTTTATCAGAAAAAAGAGCCTGTTGACTGGATTCATCTCCATCTATGTGCTCATCTTGTTCATTATTAGATTTATTTTGATCAATATTTTAATCAATTTTTAACATTAACAATTCTTGTTTAAGATTATGGTTATCACTTTTCATATGTTTAAAGTCATTTTTTAATTCACTTATCTCTTGTTTAACAATATTAATTTCATGTTGAAGATCATTAACAGTTAAATCTTTGGATTTCTTTGTATTAAATCTTTCCAAAGTTTCTTCAAAACTTATAGTTGATTAAAGCAATTTAGAACTGTCTGGTATGGCGGTAATCCGTCCAAGGTGGCGGTAGCAACAAGTAGTATAATGAACATAAAACTTAACTGAAAATACTTGTTTATTGAAAGTAGAGTTAAACACTTACAGTAGTAGTAGTGAATACAAGATCTCAGAACAGATTAATAGTTACAAAGCTTGAACTAATCCTAGTTACAAGGTTTGTAGGAACAAGGTAGTAGTAGGAACAAAGTAATAAACAAGGTAGTAGTAAAAACAAGGAATTCTCTCAAAGAAAGCTTCTAAGGAGGAAAACTCTCTCTAGAAGGGAATTCTAATAAGAAAATTCTAAGAATCCTAAAGAAAATTTTGATTTTATAAAGGGGGAAGGGGACGCATAGCTGAAGAGAAGAGAGAGAGATGGAAGCACAGTGAAGTGGTAATCATGAGAAACAACAATTTTAACTTTTGTAAACCATCTTGGAGGAAGTATTTTGTTAACAAGGGCAAGTTGAAGATCATCACCAACATTACCTTTATCAGAAAGAAGAGCCTGTTAACTGGATTCATCTCCATCTATGTGCTCATCTTGTTCATTATCAGACTTATTTCGATCAATATTTTTATCAATTTTTAACATCAACATTTCTTGTTTATGGTTATCACTTTTCATATTTTTAAATTCATGTTTTAAATCACTTATCTCTTGTTTAATAATATTAATTTCATGTTGGAGATCATTAACAGTTAAGTCTTTGGAATTCTTTTTATTAAATCTTTCCAAAGTTTCTTCAAAACTTATGGTTGATTTAGGTTTTTTACTAGTTTCTTCTTTTAACAAGTTTTTCTTAAATTTATCCAAATATTCTTTTTGTAAATCAGGGTTTTCAATTTGACTTATCAATTTAATCAACAAATTTTCATTTTCTTCACCTTTAGTGAGAGTGTTAACAGAGTTAATAACATTACAACATGAGTTTTTACAACCAAGTTTAATATTAGGAGAATCAGAAGATTCATCAGCAGAATGATAGCAAGAATTAGTTGAAGAGGAAAAATCATCTTCCAAGGAATCAAACGAATTGTTTGATTCAAGGATTCTGAATAATTCTTCTTGATCATTATCACCAATGTTTAACATGTTAAGCTTATTTTTTAACTTACCAGGTTTTTGTTTACAATCTTTACTGAAATGACCAGGTTTTCCACAATTGAAACATTTACCTTTACCTGATTTCTGGTTAACATGTTTATTAGAAACATTTTTCCTTTTAGCATAGAAATTATTGAAATTAGTTTTGTATTTTTTATTTTGTGTGACTTTTATCATGTTTTTTACCCTTTTGCCAAGAAGGAGCAATCGGGGGCAAACCATATTGTTCACAAAAATTACCCATTTCATATTTAGCTTTTCTTTTATTTTTTTAATTGGTATTTTAACAGTTTTTTTATCATTGCACATATTAATACCAAGTTTTTTAATAGTGCTTAAAATATCACCATAGGTTAAATTATCATAATCAATAGAATCATTTTTACCAATTAATTCTTGTTTTACCTTATGAGCAAAGATAGGAGGCAGACCGTCAATAAACTTTTCTTTCCAATAAGGTTTGTAACAGTTTTTCCGCTGCATTACTCTGGAAAGGAAAACATCTTGATACCATCTACAATCAGACATAGTAGGACATCTCAAATTATTCAGCAAATCAGAAATTCGAGATGAAACATTAGATGGAGCACCAACAAAATGTTTGATAATAGTATAAATCAAGGTATTAACACCATCTAGAATACCTCGACCAATACAATCATCAAAAATAGGCAAACATTCATCATTCTTTTTAACAGCATGTTTAATAGAGTCTTTGGAATCTTCTGTGAAATATGAATCCCACCATCCACGAAGAGTACCAGAAAAACCAGTAGCAAGCAAGTCAACAATTTCAGGTTGGTCAAAATCATGATTATTTTGCTAAGCAATACCAACCATGGACATATGTCCCATTTTGTTAATAATTTCTTGTTCAGAAAAACTATCAATATTCCATTCATAAATTTTATCAACAGAAACAGAAAACTGAGTTTGAAAAGGTCTTTCTTCAAATTGAATATCAGGAGGATTAGGTTTTGAATACCAATTTTTTGTAAGAAACATGGGTTTGGAAGAACTTCCAACAAATCTTTTAATTTCTGGGAAATCATTATCAAAAATCTTTTTAGCAGAAACAGAAGAAACAGTACCAGAATCTGTATTTTCATCAGAAACAATTTCTTTTCCATTTCTTGAAATAGTGCAAGCCGCATGAGTACTTATAGAAGTACCCTCAGTTTTAACTTTTAAATCAGCAAGCATCTTTTCAACAATGTCAAAAGTTTTGGATTAGGAAGTTTTAAACTTGAATTTGTTATCATAGCTGGGTAAATTAATCAAAGGTTTTTCAGTTTTAACAGGAACAGGTTTTTCAATAGAAGCAGACTTTTCAACAGAAATAGTTTTTTCAACAATTTTTTCTTCAATACGGTCAAGCTGTTGGCCAATAACATGCAAAGATTCATTAGTAAAATTGTTTTGTTCAATGAGACTAACAACAGGAGTTTGATTATCAACAATTTTGAAAGGAGAAGCTTTAACATCAGTTTTGCCAGTAGTTAACAAAATAGTCTCAAGAGGTGGATGACTAGATTTAACAATGGTTTTATCACTTTTAACAAAATTTGATTTCTTTATCACATTCAAGTGATTCTTTGAAACTTCATCTTTTGGAACATAATAGTTTTCAAGGAAATCAAAAAACAAAATATGTTTTTTCAATTGATGCATCTTTTCTAACCATTTTCTTTTAACACGGTCTTTTTCAGACTGAGCAAAATTATTTTGAAAATATTTTCTTTTACTTCTATTTTTAACAAGCATAAATTCATCATATAGGGGAACCAAATCAACATCAAAATTATCATTCAAAACAGTTAAAACTCTTAATTGGTTAGCATGATTTTCAATAGTGTGATCTTCCTTATCTATAATACCAGGAGGACAGCCAGTCCTGGAGCTGATAGAGGAGTTGGATCTCCACAACTTATCCATGCCATCCTAGTTTTAACACTCAGTTATCATGTTTTTCTCAGAACCGTTGCATTTCGTAACACATACCCTAAGCAACCCTATACCACACACATGCCCTACACGCCCTCTCTTGGCTCAAACGAGCCTTGCAGTCAGGTTCTGGGAATTCACTTTACACCTAAGGTGGCGCCAACGATGGTAAGAAGGGGACACAACAATGGAGCACCAAAGGTTCAGGTAAGCACAAACAAGAAACAAAGACACAACAACACTACAACCGACCAGAAAAAAATGGCTCTGATTCCATAAAGGGGGAAGGGGACGCACAGCTGAAGAGAAGAGAGAGAGACGGAAGCATAGTGATATATCTCTTGAAAGTAATGTAAGCAAAGTAAATGAAAGCAATAATAAGGCGGCAGAACCAGCCAAGTAGTATATGACAAAATATTTCAAAGTAAATGAAAGCAATTTAGAACCATCCAGTATGGCGATAATCCATCCAAGGTGGTGATAACAACAAGTAATATAATGAACATAAAACTAAAAATACTTCTTATTGAAAGTAGTACAAAACACTTACAGTAGTAGTTGTGAATACAAGATCTCAGAACAAATTAACAGTTACAAAGCTTGAACTAGTCCTAGTTACAAGGTTTGTAGGAACAAGGTAGTAGTAGGAACAAAGTAATAAACAAGGTAGTAATAGAAACAAGGAATTCTCTCAAAGAAAGCTTCTAAGGAGGAAAACTCTCTCTAGAAGGGAATTCTAATAAGAAAATTCTGAGAATCCTAAAGAAAATTCTGATTTTAACTTAAGGGACAACCCCCCTTAAATAGGCAAAATTCGGAGTGAACAGTGTCATGAACAGTGTTATGAACAATAACATGTGAATAGTGACAGGTGAATAGCGAAATTCTCATTATTGTCTTCCAAACTTCCGTAGCATGGAGCTTGTCCTTTGCTTGTCCAAATCATGCAGAAAATAACTTTGAAACACTTTAAGCTTTGGTCCAAAATAGTCTTGGAACACTTGGAACTTTAGTCCAAAAAGGTACATAAAGAATCCTCCAAGAATATTGTGAAGATTTTTAGAGAATAGACATTGTCGGAAGGAGCATGGCAAGACAAAATATAAAAAAGGGAATATGGTACACATGGGGCTTTACCGCAGGCGCATGGGAATACACAGTGATTTGCCGCAAGCGCATGGGAATACACAGTGATTTCTCAGCAGGCGCACTTAAATATTGTAACATTTAATTTTCAATCAACAGTATAAGAGAATATCTTTATGAGACTGACAAGAATCTTAGAATAGTGGTGCAATAGCAATAGTAACCTGGGGTTTCTCCCTATCAATCAATGGAAGGAGCATCGGATGGGTATCCATCAAATGGATCAAAAGGGCCTTGTGGAGAATTACATGGATGGTCATGGTAGATAGCATACCTATTGCAGAATCCACAATATAATATTGGCTCAAACTCTGGTCTTCTCCCTGGGATGAGAAGATTTCTTGGATTACAATGATCAGTTATCCTTAAGTGAGCAATGGCATTAGCATAAGGCCTGGGTCCAAAGATAGAAATTCTATCAGTGCTCCCCATGAAATGATAATCTTTCCATAGGTTTTGAGCAACTTCAATAATTTGATTATTAAAATAATTTCTCCAACATTCAGCAAGAGCATAAGGATTCTTGAAGGACAAGTGAGATTTTCCTTCAAACCATTGTCCTTGATAAGTATGACCATTAATGAGAATGAGGTGCTTTGAAGGCTGGACATTCATCCAATTATCCCTTTCCCATTTTGGCAAAGTACTCCAGCTTCTGATGGAGGCAAAAGGACTCGTAAATCTTTTAATAACATCTTGAATAATTTGTGGAAGCTGGCTAGCTTGGCGATGGCTTGTTAATTTTAGGAATCTAACAAAGCCATGTTCAAACATTTGGGAAAGCCAATTAGGATCCCTATCATCATCTTCATCTGAATCATCAGCAACAATTAAACCATCATCATAATTAATTAAAAGACCAGGGAATGGGTGTTTCTTTTCATACACTCTGAGAGTACTCCCAAAATGTACTTCCCAGTCCAATTGGATGAATACATTGTCACCTTCATCTAGTTCATCAGGATCGGGAATAGTGGTTGTAACAAGTTTCTTGAAACATTTGAACCATAGGTCAAAAGACCTAAACATAGCCTTGCTGCTCAGAATACAAGACTGTATATCTGATGGCAAGTTGGCAACAGCACTTCTTAGCTGAGATTGGGTCTTAAGACTCAATCTAGCATAATCAGTGCCCATTGAAGTCATTTTATCCTTTGAATGGATATCCTCTTTGCCAAAGAGTTGACTAATGTAGTTATCAAGGCGAACCCTAAGAGCCGCATTTTTCGGAACAAGATCATTTTCTGAAATAGGGTTAGTTTCAGAAATAAGGTTGGCATAGTGGTTCATATAAGCCTCATTTTGAGCAGTAATGTTAACAAGGTGGATTTCGAGAGCTTGGAGGGTATTTTCAAATAGGGAATAGTGGTTTTTAGTAAAAGCAGCATAGAGATTATCAATAATAAATTTAATGGGATCTGGTAGTTCACTATAGACTCCATTATGAAACTGTAAGGATTTGGATAAGACTTCCTGTAAAGCAATCATCATATCACTACTAGAATAAGTCACCGTTGCCAGGACAAATCCCTGAAGGGATGTTGATCCACTGGGTTTTACCCCAGAAGATGCGCTTTCATGCATTTTAAAAGGTCTTCCCGCTGAGAGCCTTTCATTTTGAGAATAGTCCTGTACAGGAGCTTTTCCCTTGTTTTTCCTTTCGGAGGAAGAGGGAGCCATAATAATCCACTTACTAGTGGTATAAATATAAATATAATTATTATCCCACTTATTAGTGGTATTTATCCT
>NW_027070109.1:372302-394797 GCF_002906115.3 Quercus suber
AGGAATCAATCCTTCCTGAATACAATTCTTATCAGCACCAGAATCAATCATAGCAATAACAGTGAAACAATAATCATTGGAAACAACAATTTTCACTTTTGTGAACTATTTTGGAGGAAGTATGTCATTAACAAGAGCAAGTTGAGAATCATCAATATTACCTTTATCAGAAAAAAGAGCCTGTTGACTGGATTCATCTCCATCTATGTGCTCATCTTGTTCATTATTAGATTTATTTTGATCAATATTTTAATCAATTTTTAACATTAACAATTCTTGTTTAAGATTATGGTTATCACTTTTCATATGTTTAAAGTCATTTTTTAATTCACTTATCTCTTGTTTAACAATATTAATTTCATGTTGAAGATCATTAACAGTTAAATCTTTGGATTTCTTTGTATTAAATCTTTCCAAAGTTTCTTCAAAACTTATAGTTGATTAAAGCAATTTAGAACTGTCTGGTATGGCGGTAATCCGTCCAAGGTGGGGTAGCAACAAGTAGTATAATGAACATAAACTTAACTGAAAATACTTGTTTATTGAAAGTAGAGTTAAACACTTACAGTAGTAGTAGTGAATACAAGATCTCAGAACAGATTAATAGTTACAAAGCTTGAACTAATCCTAGTTACAAGGTTTGTAGGAACAAGGTAGTAGTAGGAACAAAGTAATAAACAAGGTAGTAGTAAAAACAAGGAATTCTCTCAAAGAAAGCTTCTAAGGAGGAAAACTCTCTCTAGAAGGGAATTCTAATAAGAAAATTCTAGAATCCTAAAGAAAATTTTGATTTTATAAAGGGGAAGGGACGCATAGCTGAAGAGAAGAGAGAGAGATGGAAGCACAGTGAAGTGGTAATCATGAGAAACAACAATTTTAACTTTTGTAAACCATCTTGGAGGAAGTATTTTGTTAACAAGGGCAAGTTGAAGATCATCACCAACATTACCTTTATCAGAAAGAAGAGCCTGTTAACTGGATTCATCTCCATCTATGTGCTCATCTTGTTCATTATCAGACTTATTTCGATCAATATTTTTATCAATTTTTAACATCAACATTTCTTGTTTATGGTTATCACTTTTCATATTTTTAAATTCATGTTTTAAATCACTTATCTCTTGTTTAATAATATTAATTTCATGTTGGAGATCATTAACAGTTAAGTCTTTGGATATTCTTTTTATTAAATCTTTCCAAAGTTTCTTCAAAACTTATGGTTGATTTAGGTTTTTTACTAGTTTCTTCTTTTAACAAGTTTTTCTTAAATTTATCCAAATATTCTTTTTGTAAATCAGGGTTTTCAATTTGACTTATCAATTTAATCAACAAATTTTCATTTTCTTCACCTTTAGTGAGAGTGTTAACAGAGTTAATAACATTACAACATGAGTTTTTACAACCAAGTTTAATATTAGGAGAATCAGAAGATTCATCAGCAGAATGATAGCAAGAATTAGTTGAAGAGGAAAAATCATCTTCCAAGGAATCAAACGAATTGTTTGATTCAAGGATTCTGAATAATTCTTCTTGATCATTATCACCAATGTTTAACATGTTAAGCTTATTTTTTAACTTACCAGGTTTTTGTTTACAATCTTTACTAAAATGACCAGGTTTTCCACAGTTGAAACATTTACCTTTACCTGATTTCTGGTTAACATGTTTATTAGAAACATTTTTCTTAGCATAAATTATTGAAATTAGTTTTGTATTTTTTATTTTTTGTGACTTTTATCATGTTTTTTACCCTTTTGCCGAGAAGGAGCAATCGGGGGCAAACCATATTGTTCACAAAAATTACCCATTTCATATTTAGCTTTTCTTTATTTTTTTAATTGGTATTTTAACAGTTTTTTTATCATTGCACATATTAATACCAAGTTTTTTAATAGTGCTTAAAATATCACCATAGGTTAAATTATCATAATCAATAGAATCATTTTTACCAATTAATTCTTGTTTTACCTTATGAGCAAGATAGGAGGCAGACCGTCAATAAACTTTTCTTTCCAATAAGGTTTGTAACAGTTTTTCCGCTGCATTACTCTGGAAAGGAAAACATCTTGATACCATCTACAATCAGACATAGTAGGACATCTCAAATTATTCAGCAAATTAGAAATTCGAGATGAAACATTAGATGGAGCACCAACAAAATGTTTGATAATAGTATAAATCAAGGTATTAACACCATCTAGGAATACCTCGACCAATACAATCATCAAAAATAGGCAAACTTCATCATTCTTTTTAACAGCATGTTTAATAGAGTCTTTGGAATCTTCTGTGAAATATGAATCCCACCATCCACGAAGAGTACCAGAAAAACCAGTAGCAAGCAAGTCAACAATTTCAGTGTCAAAATCATGATTATTTTGTAAGCAATACCAACCATGGACATATGTCCCATTTTGTTAATAATTTCTTGTTCAGAAAAACTATCAATATTCCATTCATAAATTTATTCACAGAAACAGAAAACTGAGTTTGAAAAGGTCTTTCTTCAAACTGAATATCAGGAGGATAGGTTTTGAATACCAATTTTTTGTAAGAAACATGGGTTTGGAAGAACTTCCAACAAATCTTTTAATTTCTGGGAAATCATTATCAAAAACTTTTTAGCAGAAACAGAAGAAACAGTACTAGAATCTGTATTTTCATCAGAAACAATTTCTTTTCCATTTCTTGAAATAGTGCAAGCCGCATGAGTACTTTAGAAGTACCCTCAGTTTTTAACTTTTAAATCAGCAAGCATCTTTTCAACAATGTCAAAGTTTGGATTGGAAGTTTTAAACTTGAATTTGTTATCATAGCTGGGTAAATTAATCAAAGGTTTTTCAGTTTTAACAGGAACAGGGTTTTCAATAGAAGCAGACTTTTCAACAGAAATAGTTTTTTCAACAATTTTTTCTTCAATACGGTCAAGCTGTTGCCAATAACATGCAAAGATTCATTAGTAAAATTGTTTTGTTCAATGAGACTAAACAACAGGAGTTTGATCATCAACAATTTTGAAAGGAGAAGCTTTAACATCAGTTTTGCCAGTAGTTAAACAAAATAGTCTCAAGAGGTGGATGACTAGATTTAACAATGGTGTTATCACTTTTAACAAAATTTGATTTCTTTATCACATTCAAGTGATTCTTTGAAACTTCATCTTTTGGAACATAATAGTTTTCAAGGAAATCAAAAAACAAAATATGTTTTTTCAATTGATGCATCTTTTCTAACCATTTTCTTTTAACACGGTCTTTTTCAGACTGAGCAAAATTATTTTGAAAATATTTTCTTTACTTCTATTTTTAACAAGCATAAATTCATCATATAGGGGAACCAAATCAACATCAAAATTATCATTCAAAACAGTTAAAACTCTTAATTGGTTAGCATGATTTTCAATAGTGTATCTTCCTTATCTTGTCATAGCCAAGGAAACGAACTTTTGTTTGAAACAGCTTGATTTTCTTAGCAGAGACAACAAGACCATTTCTCTTAATAGTATCTAGAAACGAATACAAATGTTTCCAGTGTTCATCAATAGAACTAGAGTAAACAAGAACATCATCAATATAAACAATGGTGAAGTGACTGAAGTAGTTGAAAATGTCATTCATAATGTTTTGGAACTCACTAGGGGCATTTTTAAGACCAAAGGGCATCACATTCCACTCATAATGGCCAAAAGGGGTGGTGAAAGCAGTTTTGTACCTATCCTTTTCACTGATTTGGATTTGCCAGAACCCAGATTTCATATCAAACTTAGAAAACACCACCGCCTCACTCAACCGATGGAACAGATCATTCTTATTAGGAATAGGATACCTAATCCAATCTAAAACTTTGTTCAAAGGTTTATAGTTGATAACCAAACGAGGGGTTCCTCTCTCAATTTCAGCATTGTTTTGAACATAGAAAGCAGAACAAGACCAAGGGGACTTGCTATTCCTAATCAATTTTTTCTCCAATAAGTCATGGATTTCTTTTTTGCAAAATTCAACAGTTTCAGCATTCATTTGAATTGGACGAGCCTTAGTGGGAATGTGTTTCTCATCAAAATCTTTAACATAAGGCAAGTCAACAATATGTTTCTTCCTATGCCAAAAGGCATTGGGAATATCAGAGCAAACATCATCAACTAACAACTTTTGAAAATTATCAATTTTCGACTGCAACAATTTATTGGAAAGCTGTTCAGCAATTTTCTTGTATCTGACTTCTTGCTGAAGGAAATTAAGATGTTTAATTTTACCTATTAATATATATATATATATATATATTAATAGGTAAAACTTAAATAAAGTTCAATTATAATTTGAAATTAGAATCCAATTTTGCGCTATGTGTCTAAATTTATGTAGGGACCACACCATAATTATCCATTTAAGTTTTTTAATCTTTGTGCCAAGTGAGTTAATGAGTGCAAAATACTAGAAATCTAATATTAATGAATTATAAAATAAATAAATTAAATAAAAAAAAACTAATCACATATACTTAATAAAAATCATCACATAACAAAGATCACCACACCTTCTATCTTATTAAAAATTAGAAAAAAAAAATTATCATAAGTAGTATTAAATTTATGTAAGAATTTTAATATGTGACTAATTACGTTTACTTTATAAAAAAAAAAGTAATTTGACTAATTATTTATATTTTTATGATAAAAATTGTGTTTAAATTTAAATATATCTATACATATGCATGTGTTTCATGCTATTTAAAAAAAAAAAGGCTAATTATTTATATTTTTATAATAAAAATTGTTTTTAATTTTAAATGTATCCATGCGTTTGCATCAGTTACATGCTAGTTTTATATAACGGAGCAATTCACCTCTTATGTAGGGTTAATTTTTGGGGTTCATCCCACTATTTAGACTTAAAAAAAAAAAAGGGAAAAAAAAAAAACCAAATCCATTTATCTGCACCTATATAATAGCTAAGCCTTAACACAAATTTTTTTTTTTTAGAAGACCAAAAAAAAAAATCTTATCCACTGTTGAAACTTCTAATTCAGTGCAAAATACTAGAAATCTAATATTAATGAATTATAATTTAAAAAAAAAAAAAACCAATCACATATACTTAATAAAAATCACCACATAATAAAGATCACCACACCTTCTATCTTATTAAAAATTAGAAAAAAAAAATGATCATAAGTAGTATTAAATTTATGTAAAAAATTTAATATGTGACTAATTACGTTTACTTTTTCAAAAAAAAAATTGACTAATTATTTATATTTTTATGATAAAAATTTTGTTTAAATTTAAATATATCTATACGTATGCATGTGTTACATGCTATTTAAAAAAAAATGACTAATTATTTATACTTTTATAATAAATTTTTTTTTTAATTTTAAATGTATTCATCCATTTGCATGGGTTACATGCTAGTTTTATATAACAGAGCAATTCACCTCTTATGTAGGGTTAATTTTCGGGGTTCAATCCCGCTATTTAGACTAAAAAAGGGGGGGGGGGGGGGAATCCAAATCCATTTATCTGCACCTATATAATAGCTAAGCCTTAAGACAATTTTTTTTTTTTTAGAAGACAAAAAAAATAAAAATAAAAAGCATCTTATCCACTATTGAAACTTCTAATTTAGGCCATTACTTTTTTTTGGAGCATTTTAATATTAATTAATTAAAATGAATAAATATTACAACATAAATGTAAAGATGTGAGAGTGAATATAAAAGATAAGGAGTTAGTGAAATTGTTTAATTCCACATTGAAAATTAGAGAGACTATTTTATTCTTTTTAATTGTGGTGATTAATGAGCTAATATGAATTGACTAAGATATTGGGCTAGATACGGAGCATTTTTATTATTATTATTATTATTATATTTTTTGGGAAAAGGAAGGGGCATTTATGGACGATTCCTTGAGCAGCCATTATTAAATGCCAGAACACATGGCACAATTTAGTTGGCCTCGTTTCTGGACAAGAGTGTCGCTTCGTCTTCCGTGCATTCTTCATCCTATATATATCTCACATCCTCCCCTCATTCCTTTTGTTTCAACTTTGCTGATCTTGAGAGAGAGAGCTCGTCATTTTTAATTTCCTTGCTTCCATCAACCTACTGATCTCATCGCTTTTGCTGCCACCACATTGTTAAGGCTGTCATTTCTCAAGGAACCGTCTACTAACTTCGTAAGTCCTCTTTTCTTTTATTTCATTCTATCTTTTGTTTTCACTCTTCTAGTTAGTTGTTAATTCTATAGACGGACCCATTAGTTTTAGGTTCTTAGAATACCTCCGTCGCTTAAAGGTGAATAGATGTCAATACATAATGAAGCAACGAGTGAGCAGTCATCAATCTGTAAGGGAGCAGGCTACGACGAAGTGTTCTTGTTAGGTTATAGGTCTGAGGAGGGCTTATCATGGTCGTTAGAGAAGGAACTGTCTGCCTGATCACCAATTAACGAGGAGGAAGACTTTGATGGAGATAAGTAGAGGGAAGAGAGGGATATAAGGATGATGAGGGTGAAGGAGAGAATGAGGGGGAGTTTGAGGTAGAAGACAAAGATGAGGATGAAAGTGATGAGGGAGCTTCTATGGAGGGAAGCTCAGGGAGCCCAGAGGATGGTCATACTCGTCCCTTCATTCTCCCCAAAATTTGGACCATTAATGACTTTAAGCCAATGATGACGGCCAATATTTTTGAAAATTTACGGGATCGTTATCAAATTCCCGACCACATCCCAATTCATTTCGCTGGAAAGTTTGAGAAGTGCTACTCCGGGAAGACCGCAGACGTCGGCATGTACGATGCCATATTCGTGGTAGGGTTAAGGTTGCCACTAACGGCCCTACACTGTCAATTGGCCAATTTTTTAGGATTGTCTATTAGCCAAATTGCTTCCAACTCTTAAAGGATATTCATTGGGGATGAGATCCTGTGGGGTTGTCTTAGTGGTGGGAACTGTCAGCTAACTCTTGACAAGTTCTTTTGGTGTTATAGACCCCAACACATTATCTCGTCCTAGGAGATATATCACTTCACGGTAAGGAAGAAGGAGCTTAAGTTGGTGTCAAACATGCTTGACTCCAATAGGAATTGGAAGGGCAAGTACTTTTTTGTCCAAGGGACGGACTGGGTGTGTCATCAAGAAGAATGGGTGACGATGCCTTATGGCTTTGACAATACTTGGGGCATCATCAAGGAGTCAGGTTTAGTACCGTCTATATCTTCCTTTTCTTTATTTATTTGTTTCAAGTTTTTAATGTCGTCTTCTTTTCTCATTTTTAGCTAGTGCTTGTCCACATATTACAGATGAGTAAGAAACTTTGATCTATCGGGTCACATAGATCCCTTTGGATGAGCAGAGGTGCCAGGACTTAATTACCCTTGACACAGCGAGCAAGAAGAAGAAGGAGAAGGATGGGGCCTCCTCGTTAACTCTGAAGGATGTCACTAAAGTGATGTCTAAGAGAAAGAGTGAGGGGAAGGATGATCGTACCCTTAAGAAAGGGCCAACCGTTCCTACAGGCGACAAGCCGAAGAAGTCGTCGCCTCTCAAACCTAGCCAT
This sequence comes from Quercus suber, assembly GCF_002906115.3. Lineage (NCBI taxonomy): Eukaryota > Viridiplantae > Streptophyta > Magnoliopsida > Fagales > Fagaceae > Quercus > Quercus suber. The sequence goes on from NW_027070109.1 coordinate 379,859, forward strand.
AGAGTAGGCAAAGGTTTGATGACATCGACTAGTCTCATCACTCAAGGATCTGTCCATCATCTTCTTACTCACAAGGAACATGCCGTTGAGGTGATTGAGTCCATTATCAAGGACGCGAACATGGATCCTTGTGCTGAGTAGACGACGGAGGAGTTGGGGGCGTCAGGCATTTTTGATCTTTCACGGGTATGTCTCTTCCCTTTTCTTTTTTTCTTCTTCTTTACTGTTCAATAGTTGAAGGTTGTTCTATTTGTAGGCACTGGTCATATGAAGGCGTTTCAAAATAGGAGCGTCGCTAAGGAAAGGGTGACCAGCCTTCTGTGTAAGCGCAACGAGACCCTGACCAATAAGCAAAAGCAATACAAGGAAGCCCTTTGTACTCTTAATAAGGAGGTAAAGGAGCTGACTAAAAAGTTGAAGGAGGAGGGTGCCAATAGGGAAAAGGAGCAACAGGCCAAGTAGGAGGTGGAGAAGGAGAAAAGCCGGCAAGTAGAGATGGCAAGGGTTGATGCCGTCACCGAATTCAAAGCTTCATGGCCTTTCATTGACACCTGCCTCGTCTACTATGGTGACGAGTTTGAGGACTGCCTGAAGCAGGTCAAGTTCGTCTACCCACACTTGGATTTATCCAAGGTCTCCATGGATGACCCGCTACCATCAACCCCCACTAGTGATACCGTCTTTGAGGATATTGACGGCACCGCTGAGTCCGAACAGGATCCAAAGAATGACGGTGTCATTCTTGCTCAGCCTATAGTGGAGAAGACCGTCACTCCTTTGATCCCGTCAACTGAGGCTCAAGATGCTAAAAATCTTTCAATTCAGGACGCTCAGGATCCTCCTTCCAGAGATGACAAGAATCTTCCAACTCAGGATGTCGGGGACCCTTTAGCCTAGCTTTTTTGTTTGTAATGACAATTCTGTTATGTATTTCATCCAATTTTCAGACAATGCTTAGTGCCCTTCTGTTTTTTTGGCCTTCTTTGTAAAGATTTTACTTTATTTATGGTATGTTTTTATTATTTTACACCCGTTGCTTTTGAGCATGTATGTTTGATCTTTATTCGTATGTCCTTCCATTCTTGTGCATGTGTTAGGATGTATTCGTCCTTTAAAGAACTTGATAACTAACTAGAAGGAACTCGTCAGCTTGTAGACTCTGTAATAACCCGTCCACTTATGGACTTATAGAATACGAAGGCATCCTTATGGGATGAACTCGTCCACTTGTGGACTTGAACAAATTTAAGGAATCTTAATGGGATGAACTCGTCCACTTGTGGACTTTAATAATAAACTCGTCCTCTTAAGAACTTAATATTGTATACGTCCACTTAGTAATGAACTCGTCTACTTTAAGGACTTAGTAATGAGCTCATCCACTTAAGAACTTAGTAATGAGCTCGTCCCTTCAAGGACTTAGCAATGAACTCGTCTACTTAGGGACTTGCAAAAGTAGTTTTGTAGAGACAAATGTATATGCAAGTTGTATCTGAATTGCTCCTCTTATTATGATAAAAGCGTGCATAAGTAAAAAATTGTTCTTAAAAAAACTGTCCTTTGAGCTTTAGAAAGTACTGTAAGCAAAATTTGACTAAAAGAAATAAGCTGAAAATGAGGAGTGTCGTTCTTCCTACTATCATCTACTGGTAGTATTTCCTGAGATGGTTGGTGTTCCATGGATGGTGCAGCTTATGTCCGTCTAGAGTCTCCAAGTGGTAAGTGCCTTTCCTCTACCATGAAGTGATTCTGTAGGGTCCTTTCTAGTTGGGACCATGCTTTCCTTGGATGGGATCTCTAGTGGTGCCTATCAATTTTCTCAAGACAAGATCTCTAACCTTGAAGTCTTTGTGTCTGACTCTGGAATTATAGTGTTTGGCCATGAGGTCCTGGTATTGCACAAGCCTTTGTTCAGCTATTACCCTGACTTCGTCCATTAAGTCAAGCTGTAGACTCATGTCCTCATCGTTCTTTCTTTCATCATGATTGTCCACTCTGTAGCTTATGAGTCTGACCTCAGTTGAGATAACTGCCTCGCTTCCGTATACTAGTTGAAACGGTGTCTCTCCTATAGGTGTTTTGGTTGTTGTCCTGTATGTCTATAGTATGTTTGGCAACTCTTTTGGGCACATTCCCTTTGCCCCCTCGACCTGTCTATTGGCTTGAGGGTGGATGGGGGAGGAGTAGTGGTTTTTGATACCCAACTGTAAGCAAAAATCCTTAAAGGAGTCGTTGTTGAACTATTTCCCGTTATCTGAGACCAAGACTCTAGGGATCTCATACCTGCGAATGATATTTCTCCATACGAAGCTTCTCACGTTCTTCTCTGTGATGATGGCCAATGCTTCAGTTTCTACCCAATTGGTGAAATAATCTATGTCAACTATAAGGTACTTTAGCTGTCGCATTGCTATTGGGAACAGGCCTATGATGTCCAATCCCCATTGAGCGAATGGTCACAGGGCTGTCATTGGGGTCAGTTCTTCCGTTGGCTGTCTAATGACATTGTTGAACCTTTGACATTTGTCGTAGGCTTTTACATAAGTCTAGGCATCCTTCTGCATGGTGGGCTAGTAGTATCTACCCTAAATCAGTTTGTATACCAATGACTGCGACCCTGAGTAGTTCTTGCAGATCCTTTAGTGGACTTCTCTCATGATATAGTTCGCTTCTTCAGGGCTTAAACACCTTAGGTATGGGCGAGAGAAGCCTCTTTTGTACAGGATGTCCTTTATTAGAACGAATCATCTTGCTTAGACCTTCAACTTCCTTGCGACTTCCTTACCGTCTGGTAATGCATCATTTTTTAAGGAGGAGACTAATGGTGTGGTCCAATTACTTTTAAAACCTATCTCTTGCACATCGATGGGATCTATTAATGGTGAAAACTAAACAAAGAAAAGCATCTTGTCGGGGATGATCATGTGTTCTGCTGATGTGGCCTTGGTAAGACGGTTGACTTGCTTGTTCTCTCATTTGGGGATTTGAACAATCTTGGCCTATAGGTCGTCCACCCTTCTCTTTACTTGTTCCAGGTACTTCTTCATCATTTCGCCCTTATATTCGTAATCACCGTTTACTTGGTTTGTGACGACCTGGGAGTCACAATGGATAACCACACTCCCGGCTTCTGCTGTTTTAGTGAGATCTAGTCCCGCTACTAAAGTTTTGTACTTTGCTTCATTGTTGGTCGTAAGGAAGTCTAGATGAACCATGCATTCAATCTCGTCCCCTTCTAGAGAACGAAGAACAATGCCCGCTCCACCAGCATGTTTGTTAGACGATCTATCCGTGTATATACTCCACTGAGGATACTTTTCCGCCCCCTGGCCTTCCATGTTAGTGAATTCCGCAATAAAGTTAGCGACCACCTCCCTTTAATGGTAGTACGTAGGCGGTACTATTTGTTGAACTCATTTAACTCTATTGCCTATAGTGTCATTCGTCCGGCGACTTCAAGATTGCACATTACTCGCCGTAAGGGCTTGTCAGTTAGGACGATCACCGTGTGGGCTTGGAAGTATGGCTTGAGCTTGTGGGCTGTTGTAACTAAAGCGAATGCGAGCTTCTCCATTGGTGGTTACCTCTCTTGTGCACCACGAAGTGCCAGGTTGGCGTAGTATACGGGCTTTTGCACCTGGTCTTCTTCTCTGATCAGGGCAACCGAAAAAACCAAGTAGAGGAACAATTCTTCTCTTGGTTTTGAGGGACTCAGCAACGGTGGGCAAGAGAGGTAGGCCTTCTCGAATGCCTGCTGGAACTCGGTCGTCCACTTAAAATATTTCTTCAGTGTGTGGAAGAAAGGTAGAAACTTATCCATCGCCCTTGACAAGAACCTATTATACGCGACTACCTTGCCGTTGAGGCTTTGTACTTCTTTCACGTTCTTTGGGGGGGGGGGTCATTTCTATTATGGCCTAGATCTTGTTCGAGTTGGCCTCGATACCTCTCTGAGACACCATGAACCCTAGAAACTTTCCTGCTGTCACCTCAAATTGCCTAGATTAAGTTTCATGTTGTAAGAGCGAAGGGTGTCGAAGGTTTCCTTAAGATCATCCAAATGATCTTCCTCCCTTTGGTTTTTTACCAACATGTCATCAATGTAAACTTGGACATTTCTTCCAATCTGATGCGCCCGCGTTCTTAAGGCCGAATGGCATTACTTTATAGTAGAAGAGGCCCTGCCTGGTAACAAACGAAGTCTTCTCTTAATTCGTTTCATCCATTTTGATCTGGTTATAACTTGAAAAAGCATCCATAAAACTCAGTTACTAGTGTTGAGCCATAGAGTCAACTAGGACGTCAACCCATGGGAGGGGGTAGTTATCCTTGGGGCATGCTTTGTCCAAGTTTGTGAAGTCCATGCACATTCTCCATTTCTTGTTGGCTTTCTTGACCATCACCACATTCGCTAGCTAGTCGAGGTAGTAAACTTCCTTTATGAAGCTTGCCTCTTGTAACTTGCGAACTTCTTTTGCAATAGCTCGATCTCATTCTTGGGTGAACACCTGTTTCTTCTAACGGACGAGTGGAAAGGAGGGCAACACATTCAACCTGTGTACCATGACCGAAGGGTCGATTCCTGGCATGTCTTTGTGGCTTTAAGCAAATATGTCCTGGTTCTCTTTGAGAAAAGTTGTGAGTGCTTGGCGGACCGTCGGGCTAGCAAGGGTGCCGATCCTTGTTGTTCAATCTGACCTAGAGTTATTAAGAAGTACCTCTTCAAGTCTTTCAATGGGCTCTATCATCATCTGTTGCTCTTCTATGTTCATTGTCTACACATGATCGTCCATCTCCAACATTGCTATATAACACTCGCGTGCAACCACTTGATCTCGACGTACTTCTCCTACTTCGTACTCGGTAGGGAACTTGATCATTAGGTGGTAGGTTGAAGTTACAGCCTTCCACGAGTTGAGAGTAGGTCGTCCGAGGATGGCATTGTAGGCAGATGAGCAGTCGACAACAAGGAATGTAACATCTTTAGTGATTTGCTAAGGATAATCACCAACTGTAACGAGCAGTGTAACTACGCCAAGGGGGTATACTTTAGTCCCTCCAAACTCGACAAATGGGGAGTTGGTCGGGACCAGCCATTCTCTGTTAATCCTCATTTGCTGGAATGCCGGGTAGTAGAGAATGTCAGCAGAGCTTCCGTTGTCGACCAAGACCCGATGAGTGTTGTAGTCTCCTACCCGTGTGCTAAAACGAGTGCATCGTTATGCGAGTGGTGAAGACGTCGAGCATCTTCTTCTGAAAATTCGATGATGGGGTTGTCGATTTGTGCCATCTTTAGGACGAACCCCGTTAATTGAACATCTTGAACCATCCTGAGGCAAGTTTTACAGGCTTTTTTGGATGAACCAGAGGCCCCAGTGCCTCCCAAAACCATTCTTATATCTCCTATGGGTGGCTTAGGACGCTCGTTCTCTCGTCAGGGAGCCTGCTCTTATGGAGGGTCTGCTTTTTCCTTACTGATGAACCTTTGCAACTTTCCTTATTTGATAAGAGCTTCTATTTGTTGCTTTAAGTTGTAGCAATCAGCTATAGCATGACCATGGTCACGGTGAAAATGGCAGTACTTATCTCTAGACCTCTTATTAGGATCTCCCTTCAACTTGCCGAGAAATGTCAGGGCTCCTTTATCTTTGATCTACATCAAGACTTGGTTTAATTAGGGCAGTCAGTAGGGTGAAGCTTATGAACCTCCCTGTGGGAGGGCTTGGAGCGCATGTGCTCTCGGCGCTCTCCGGTCCTAGCCATCTTCTATCCCCTATCCTGTCCTACGTCCGCCTGTCTTTCCCTCTTCTTGGGCTTCTCTTCTCGGGCCAACAATGCGTCTTCCACATTCATGTACTTAGGAACCCTACAAAGCACATTTGACATGGTCTTTGGGTTGTTTTTATATAATGAAAATAGGAACTTACCTTTCCGTAGTCCATTCGTGAATGCAGCCTCGAGTATCTTGTTGTCAGCTTCATCGATTGAGAGGGCTCTTTGTTGTAACGGGTTATGTAAGACCTCAGCGTCTCATCCTCCCATTGCTTAATGTTCATCAGGCATGCAGTGGACTTTTTATACTTATATCCCCCGATAAAATGTGAGGCAAACTGGGCGCTTAACTCCTTGAAGGTACTAATGGAGTTGGGCATCAACTTACTCAACCAAATCCTTGTGGGTCCTTTCAGCGTAGTGGGGAAGGCCTTGCATATGATCTCGTCTGCCACTCCTTGCAAGTGTATTAGGGTCTTAAAAGACTCCAAGTGATCCAGGAGATCCTTAGATTCGTCGTAGGTCTCTAACTATGGCATACGGAACTTTGGTGGAAAGGGGAATGAAGTGACGGATGCCATGAATGGCAAATCAATTCGATGGACTAGGTCATCGAGGTCGCTAGATACCCGTCCTCTAAGGGCATTCATCATGAAATCCATTCGTTTTTTCATCATCTGCATCTCTGTAACTTTGTGAGGTGGAGTCGTATCTGTGACAGATGGACGGCTTGTGTCCTGTCGCTCTGGTCTGCTTGGGGCGTTGCTACCTTTCGGCCCTTCTTAGTCCCTTCTCTCAGCACTGGTGCCTTCTTGGTCCTCCTTCTGAGTGTTAAGCCCCGCATTCTTTTGGTGTAGCTGTTCTTCTATATCATGGTTTTGCTTGGTGAGGCACTCTACGACAGCAGCAAGAGTTTGAACCTATCTCTTGAAGGCGGTGGTGCGTGGTCCATCTCCTTGAACATTGTTGGTGGTCGCCATCAAGTGAGTAAGTACCATGAAACTCTTTGTCTAGGAAGTGGTAGTATGGATTACAAGTCGCACATTCCCATAGACGGTGCCAATTGATGATGCCAAAAATCATTAGTAAATCGCACAATCCTCATGTGCTCGAGACAATACCTGCGAAACAAAAACAAAGAAGACCTTGCAAAGAGTATCGGTGTGGTACCTGCCAAATACCCTCTGAATGTCAAGTTAGAGAACTTTTACAACTCTAGAGTGCCAGAGTTGGGAGAAATTATGCGTACCTTAGTTTGTGAGGGTTTTGGGGTTTTTATAATAGGTAGGGTTGACATTCGTTCCTTGGTATAGAGGGCTTTTCCTTGTGGGGAAGATCTTCATTAATGCGTGCATCTTGCAGGATCCTTTCCTTGCAGGAATCCCTTTGATTAGGATTAATTGTGGAGCACAAGATGTTTCCTTATATATTCATGAATGGGGGCCAAGCAAGGGCACGTCAGATCCGTCAAAGGTTTATGCATCCCCTTCAGCTTCCTTCTGTTAGCTTTTTAGCCTGTCTATGCATCCTGGTTGTCTCATTCCAGCATCGCTGATCTCAAGGCGCACCCATTGGCCTTGAGGTAGAATTGTCAGCTTTATGGTGTCGTCGCCGAGTGCACAAACGAGGTCGTTGGGTTCATTAGGTTTGTTAGCTTTGCCTCGCATTTACCAAACTTTCAAAATTACCCTTATCAAGTATTATTCAGTTTTTCTTTATGTTAATTCTATTATTATTGTGTTTGCATCAACACTTTTAAAAGAACATGCGGGAACTAAAGTGTCATCCTAATTATTGATGCAACTTTCAGCTATTTATAATTGTCCAACTTTGCAGGACAGTTGCTACAGCAAGAAGTATTTAGTGCATTTATGTTGTTCAGTTGGACATGATTGTGACTAATTTTCTCAACCAAACCAGAGAAGGGAAGCAATGGTTTTTTAATGTTGGACAGTATATGTTAGTAACTGAATATGAAAGAGTTGCTCTAGCAGAGCTTTTGGGTTCAAAATTTGTAGCTACCATCTTAAAGTCACCTCCAAGAGATTCTTCCCAATACATGCCTAATGTAGGTAGGATAAAAGGATTATACATTGATAAGATCTTGATAGGAATTAACTGAGTTCGAGGACAGTCAACCTCCAAGAATTAGAGAGAAAAGAGAGTTAACGAGAAAGGGAAAAGGAAAGCAATAAGAAAATGACTTCTTTCATATCCCAAACAATACAGATCAGTTTCTTTATATACTGAATTATTTGTACTAACTAATATCCTAATGTTTGATTACAATGCACTAATCATTGATTAACCGTAAATGAGTAACTCACAGTGCACCTCAAGACAGCCTTTCTCATCAGCAACTCTTGCCAATCACAGCAGCAATCACGCACCCTCAGTGCACACCAAGACCACACTTCAGTCACGTGCCTCCATATTACCTCAGTGCACTCCAAGACCACACTTCAGTCACATGCCTCCATATTCAGCATTGTATCAATACTTCCCTCCTCAAAGCACCTTGCCCACAAGGTGAGGAAATTTCTACTGGAGCTGGTATAAATCTTCCCAAGTAGCATCATCAGTAGTACAGCCTTGCCATTTGATTAAAACCTGAGTAATGGTCCTGTTTCTCAGCTGAATGGACCTGCTCTTCAAGACCGCCTCAGGTTCAAGCACAGGAATACCTTCAGGTGAGACAGAGGGCAATTGAGAAATAGGAGTGATCTGCTGTCCTATTTTAGCCTTAAGACAGGAGACATGGAAAACAGGATGAATTAAGGACTCAGTTGGTAAGGCTAGCTTGTAAGCTACTTTCCCAACCTTGTGCAGCACTTGGAAGGGCCCATAAAACTTTGGAGAAAGCTTACCAAGAGCAGTAGGCTTCAAGGACCTCTGCCTGTAAGGTTGCAATTTCAAATACACCCAATCACCCTCTGAAAAACTCCTCTCTACCCGATGCTTATCAGCTTGAATCTTCATTCTCTCTTGGGCCAATAACAAGTTTTGTTTAAGTAAGGATATGACCTGCTGCCTACTCTACAAATGTTCATCAACAGCTTCTACCAAAGTGGTGCCAGGAATGTAATCTAATAGCCTAGGAGGGTGATAGCCATATAATGCTTCAAAGGGAGTCATCTTGGTTGAGGAATGGAAGTTAGTGTTAAACCAGAACTCAGCCAAGGGCAGCCACTCTACCCAGGCAGTAGGTTTAGATGCTGCAAAGGCTCTTAAATACTGCTCTAGGCTTCTATTGACCACTTCAGTTTGGCCATCTGTTTGAGGATGGTAAGCTGATGACATAGCTAAGTCTACCCCTTGAATCTTCATCAATTCCTTCCAAAAATGAGAAGTAAAGATGGGATCTCTGTCACTCACTACAGAAGCAGGCATACCATGAAGTTTAAACACACATTGCATGTACACAGAAGCAACCTTGGATGCCGTGTAAGGATGAGATAATGCAATGAAGTGTACATACTTAGTCAACCTATCCACCACTACAAGTATTACAGACTTCAATTGAGATTTAGGCAGTCCCTCAATGAAATCCATACTCACAGATAACCATGGCTTGGAAGGAATAGGTAGGGGTTGGAGTAAACCAGCTGGCTTACAATTCTCATGCTTAACCCTTTGACACACATCACACTCCTTGATATATTGTTTTAAGTCCTTCTTCATACCAGGCCAATAAAAATCTTGTTTGACCCTGTGTAAGGTCTTCACATATCCTGAATGACCACCCAAGGGCCCATTGTGAATATGGTGCAAGATGGATGACTTTAGAGAACTAGTAGAACCCAAATAGATCTTGCCTTTAAAGAACAACAATCCATCCATTAAAGAAAAACCTTTAGGTGGATTACCACTCTCCTTAAATGTAGACAAGATAGCTTGGATGGCCGAATCTGTCTCATAACTTGCCTTTAGCTCAGCCACCCATGTTGGAGTCGGAAATGAAATTATATATAAGGTACCAGATAAAGATGGTAATGCAACAACAGCCTTGTCCAACCCTCCATCAGTTTGATCAGCACCCATCAAATTTAAAACAGCAGTACCTTCGAGCGTATTTTGACAGTTTTGAACCTCATGCTCAGACCCCTCTCCTCTTCTAAACAAGCCATCTGCCACTACATTCTCAGAACCTTTCTTATACTCAACCACAAATGCATATCCCAGCAATTTGGATAGTCATTTCTGTTGAAGTGGAGTACCAATCCTCTGATGCAGCAAATACTTGAGACTTTGTTGATCTGTTTTGATGACAAAAGGTCTCCCCACCAGATAAGGCCTCCATTTCTTTACTGCAGAAATTAAGGCAAGAAATTCCTTTTCATAAGTAGACATTGCTAGAGCACTACCCTTAAGGACTTGACTGTGAAAGGCAATAGGTTGGTGCTCCTGCATTAAAACAGCACCAATGCCACTGCCAGAAGCATCACATTCTACTGTGAAGGTCTTAGTAAAATCAGGTAAGGTCAAAACAGGTGGGGTGGAAATAGCTAATTTCCACTGATTAAAGGCTGCTTCAGCTTCTGCACCCCAAGAAAAAGAATTCTTCCTCAAAAGGGCAGTCAATGGAGCTGCAATATGACCATAACCCTTGACAAATTTTCTGTAATAACCAGTCAGGCCCAGAAATCCTCTCAATGACTTCACATCCTTAGGCACAGGCCATTCTTGCATAGCTAAGATTTTCTTGGGGTCAGTTTTTACACCTTCCCCAGAAATGATATGACCTAAGTATTCCACTTCTAAGCAAGCAAACTTGCACTTAGACATCTTAGCATACAATTGGTTTGCAGCCAACACTCCTAAAACAATTCTGAGATGTTCAATATGTTCAGACATATTTCTGCTATAAACCAGAATATCATCAAAGAAAACCAATATAAACCTCCTAAGGTAGGGCTTAAAAACTTGGTTCATTAAGGATTGAAAGGTAGAAGGGGCATTTGTCAACCCAAAGGGCATGACAAGGAACTCATAGTGCCCTTCATGAGTTCTAAAAGCTGTTTTTGGAATATCCTCCTTCCTCATCCTGATTTAGTGGTATCCAGACCTCAAGTCTAGCTTAGAAAAAATGCAAGCTCCATGTAATTCATCTAAAAGTTCATCTATAACAAGGATAGGGTATTTATCTTTAATAGTAGCTTGGTTTAATGCCCTATAATCTATACACATACGCCATGAGCCATCAGATTTTCTAACCAACAGAACAGGTGATGCAAAGGGACTTTGACTATTCTGAATAAAGCCTACTTCCAACAAATCCTTCACAATTTTCTCAATTTCATTTTTCTGGTAATAGGGATACCTGTATGGTCTTTGACAAATAGGTTGAGTGTCTTCCTTAAGGTTGATTTGGTGCTCATGACCTCTCACTGGTGGTAGGTTCACTGGAGTAGTTAATACGCCTTGAAACTCTTGCAACAAGGCTGTGACTTCCGGAGAAAAAGCAGACTGTCTTTCAGTTGCACTACCAGACTGTCTTTCAGTTGCACTACCAGTGGTAATCTGTAAAATTAAACCCCTCCTGGTAGGTTCTTTGAAGAACTGATCCTCATTTTGCACTTCAAAACCCCTCGAAGTATTAAGGCCCTGTAACAGTACCTGTCTACCTCCATAGATGAACCCCATTGAAAAATTCTTAAAATCCCAATTAATGATCCCTAAAGTGCTGAGTCACTAAGTGCCAAAAACCAAATCACAACCTCCTAAAGGTAGCACATGTAATTGAACTAGGAAAACCTCTCCTTGTAAACACACAGGAACATCCTTGCACAAGCCTTGGGTCTTAATAACATCACCATTAGCAACCTTAACCTCAAGAATTTGTGATTTATCCACATGAATATGGAGGACAGGAATTACAGCTGCATCAATGAAATTATGGGTGCTACCAGAATCTACCAAGATTACTAAGGAGATAAAATTAACCTTACCCTTGACTCTCATTGTTCCTGGGTTAGAACTGCCAACCAGGGCATATAAGGTAATTTCTGGTTCTGCCTCCTCATCTTGTCTTCTCCCCATGCAACCCCCATTGACCAACTCCATAACCGAATCATTGCAGCTAGACTCTGAAGTCACTTCCACCCCTTCTAATAAAAACAGAGTAGCTTGCTTGCACTTATGCCCGGGTGCCCATTTTTCATCACAACTGTAACAAAGCCCTCTCTTCTTCCTTTCTTCCATTTGAGCAGCAGTGATCTTCTTAACAGGGATCTTGGTGGTCCTGTTTTCAACTGGAGCAGCACCAAGCAATGAAGGTTTAGGCACTCCAAGCAATGAAGGTCTAGCTTGTTCATGGGTTCCTTTATAACTCCTCTTACAACCCAATAAGTATTCTTCTTGGATTTTAGCCAATCCAAATGCTGCAATGAGAGAAGGAGGATTCAACATTCGAACAGGTAACCTCACCTCATCCTTTAACCCACTCAAGAAGTAGCTCAGTTTATGCTGTGGAGACAAACCCTTAATCCGATTAGCCAAAGCTTCAAATTCACCTTGTATGAAGCCACAGTTGTCGTTTGTCTCAACCTAGTTAAGGCTTCCATTGGATCATCATAAGTTGTAGACCCAAACCTGATTAACATTGCTTGAACCAAGGCCTCCCACGTACCAACTACACCAGCATCTTCTCCTTCTTGAAACCAAACCAGGGCTTCTCCGTCCATATGAAAAGAGGCCATCATTAATTTCTCTGATTCTGGAATCCTATAATACTTGAAGTACTGATTAGCCTTGTAGATCCAAGAAGTTGGTTCCTCACCACAAAATCTAGGAAAATCCAATTTCACGGGTTTGGAAAATCCTGAAACAGATTGTTGATAGGTGCGATCTCCAAGATTGTGCGAATTCTCTTCAGCCACATTCAACTTCTGTAAAATTGTAGCCAATTGTTGACTCATTTCATTCAAGGTACGAGTATGGATGCTAGTAATTGTGTGAATCTCTTGGATATCCTTGTTGTGGTGATCCGTAGTAGCTTTTAAGGAAGCTAGGGTTTCGTTGAGAATTGCAGTAGATCGAGTTTCAGCCATGGCAGCCCTTGTAATCGCAGGATAAGCCTGCTCTGATACCAATTGATAAGATCTTGATAGGAATTAACTGAGTTCGAGGACAGTCAACCTCCAAGAATTAGAGAGAAAAGAGAGTTAACGAGAAAGGGAAAAGGAAAGCAATAAGAAAATGACTTCTTTTATATCCCAAACAATACAGATCAGTTTCTTTATATACTGAATTATTTGTACTAACTAATATCCTAATGTTTGATTACAATGCACTAATCATTGATTAACCGTAAATGAGTAACTCACAGTGCACCTCAAGACAGCCTTTCTCATCAGCAACTCTTGCCAATCACAGCAGCAATCACGCACCCTCAGTGCACTCCAAGACCACACTTCAGTCACGTGCCTCCATATTACCTCAGTGCACTCCAAGACCACACTTCAGTCACGTGCCTCCATATTCAGCATTGTATCATACATATCCAATAGAATATTCGAATGATCGAAAAGTTTTAAATATCAATGTTCACAAAAATCTAAGTTTTTTCAACAAGGGTAAAATACAGTTAATACTCTAGAGGTTTAGGCTAATACCAGTAAGGTCAAAAACTTTTCGAAACTGACCAACTTGGTCCCTCTAAACTGTTAACTCATTTTCTCATCTTTCTTACAGCGATTAAGGACCAAGTGAAAAGTCTAGGACTTGGCTGACATTAGTTCAAATCTCAAGGGTGTTAACTATATTTTACCCTATAGATAATTTATTGTGAAAAACATTGATTTGTTTTTATGCTCAAACAAGCTTTTGTTGTGGAAATTTTAACAGTTCCGAATTTGAGAAGCTGAGCTAATATGGAAGGTGTTGGCTCAACATATTTGGAATTGGAGGCCTAAGTTATAATTTTAAATGAGTCTTTCTATATTTAAAATCACTTAACTAATCTGGTATTTTATATTATAATGTTTTAAAATTAAAATTCATGATTTTTAGTTTTTAATATGACTAATTCATTTAATGGTGATTGTGTTAGATTTTTATTAATCCATAATTTTTTTTGGATAGAAATGCTAGAGTTATCTATAGTACTAATAACATGATTCCCTTACTTGGATTTCATCATTTTACGTACCAAAATATTCACATACAAATTCTAAATCACATACTCTTTAGTTTAATTTTATTTGTTATGAAATACAACAATAAGGTTAAAAGTGTAATTTAGCATTATATAAACCACCCAATATCCGCTAACCATGTTCATTTCACCTAAGTTAGAATCCAAATCCCCTTAACTACATACCATTTGTTCTCCATTTGAAAAGTCTGTTTTCTATTTGAATTCAAAAACTCTCAATTATGTTCGATTACTTTTTATTATTTTTTTTTAGGGAATTGCGTATGGTTACTTTAAAGAAAAGAAAAGAACATCTCCTATCAAAATCAAGCACAATTCTATATATATATATATATATATATATATATATATCCTGATTCAATCATAGTATCATCCCACCCAGATAAAGCCAAGGAAAAACTAGGATGGAAAATTTGTAAATAAATAAAAATTAAAGCAAATAATCATAGAGACTCAAATAGTAGCAGTATATAAACAACTTGTTTTTTTTTTGGTTAACTAAAAAATTTAAGTGAGAAAAAAAGGAGAACCTCTGTTTTTTGTCTTTTTCCCGTGAGTGTTGAAGATTAACATGCCATCAATTGATTTGCAAACGCAATCTTAGGCATCCCTCGTAGAGGTTTTGGTCTTTTGTTACCTTTTTTTTTTCTCTGTCAAATTTTTAAGAAGGGATATTTTGTAGAAGAGTTCAATTTTTTTGAATGTTGTGAGTTAAGGTTGTGTTAATCATTTGAACGTGAGTTATTGAAAGACATGTATGAAGGAAACTAATAGAAACTATTCAGTTTGAAGTTTATCACTTTGTTTTAAATTTTATTTTATTTTGTTTGAGATTATAAAAAAAAAAAGTGTTAATCATTTGAACATGATTCAGTGAGAAACGTGCATAAAGGAAATTGTTCAGTTTGAAGTTTATCACTTTATTTTAAATTTAATTCTTTTTGTTTGAGATTAACATTTTTTTAAAAAAAAGTGTTTGATTTTTTTTTTTTTTTTTTTTTTTATTTATATA